>NC_064626.1:182164544-182467711 GCF_023864275.1 Schistocerca cancellata
CCAAAATTCCAATTTCGCAAACTTTTGGCTGCCACCGCTTAGGTTCCAGAAGCCCCGATGTAACAATACCTTGCACTGAATTTCTGTTGTCTTCTTCGGAGTTGTGAGAAGGAATTTAGTACTTTTTCTATTCGGAACCAAACATACATTTTGTGTTAGCAGAAGAGCCAACACCGTGTTGCGAGTGGAAGCCGAAATGCACGCGTTTTAGCTCACGCAGGCTGGCGTGGGGGGGGGGGGGGAAGAACTATACTGGCGTGAGGTCTTGAACATGACAAGGAATGAGAATTCAGAAAGCGGACGTAATTAGTTTGATACTTAACTTTAATCCATTAATAATGAACGTCGCTCTTGACGGTACATGATTCACAATATTATCTGTTCAGAATACATTCTTGAAGTAATTATAGTAACTGAATATGGCGCCTTGCTATGTCGTAGCAAATGACGTAGCTGAAGGCTATGCTAAACTGTCGTCTCTGCAAATGAGAGCGTATGTAGACAGTGAACCATCGCTAGCAAAGTCGGCTGTGCAACTGGGCGAGTGCTAGGGAGTCTCTCTAGACTAGACCTGCCGTCTGGCGGCGCTCGGTCTGCAATCACTGATAGTGGCGACAAGCGGGTCGGACGTATACTAACGGACCGCGGCCGATTTAAAGGCTACCACCTAGCAAGTATGGTGTCTGGCGGTGACACCACAAAACTCACATCAAAAAAAGTTTTGCATCAACTCGGTTCCGAGAGTTCCGGAACCTGTAGAGAAAATAGTAATAGATATCAACATAAACATCATTTCCGCCCTTTTTATTGCTCATGAAAACCATACATTGTATGCTGTTGATCATAGTATATGCACAATATGTAAGAAGTTGGGACTGTTATTGTTTCCACGTGTGTTAATAATTCAGCAAGGGACTGGTTAACAACATTGCTGGTTCTAAGAACAATTCCAAAAACTTTGTGAGTGCACAAGTGGTGATTTATGGAATTGCTATATTGTCCGCAAGAGTCTTCGATGGTGATTGTGCACCTGCACCGTCGCAACAGGTGGCTGCTGGCCGTCTCTACAAGGACTAAAGTGGGTCTGCATCTTTGATGGCCCACCAATACCATTATTTCTACGAGGACTGCAGTGGGTGTGCACCTCTGGTGGCCCACCAATACCGTAACCTCTAACAGGACCACAGTGGTCTGCTCTGTGATGACCTACCTATCAATATTTTTCAAAACTTCGACTAACTCTGCTGTGGGTTTGCTCTGTTGTGACCCATTACCTGTCTGCATGTCAAGAGTCAGCATTGTCTTTCCGTTGGAAGGACAACACTTCTTCTTCAAGACTGCATGGAAATCCACTACTTCCATGTGCATTTTCTTTTACTGCTCAGACTTTGAAAAAAAAAAAAAAAAACACTGCAAGTTTACTGTGATGAATGATCAGGACTGTCTTTATGGACCGTAAAAATTTTTTTGCTTTTGGCCAACATTGTATTAATAAGTGTGTGCATTTCAGTTGTTTGTTATTGTAATTATGTAAAAATTTTTCAAATCTGTATTGGCCACCGCCCCAAAACAATTTGTAAAATTTTTTGTGGGGAGCATGGGGGCTATGTAAGTAGGCTGTTTAGGTTTTTATGTTGGTAACGCCATGTAGTGCTCTATATGAAAATCACTGACTGTGCTGTGTGCAGCCTGTGGCTGGTTTGCATTGTTGGAATTTGCTATTGTAGTGTTGGGCAGTTGGCTGTTAACAGCGCGTAGCGTTGTGCAGTTGGAGGTGAGCCGCCAGCAGTGGTGGATGTGGGGAGAGATGGCGGAGTTTTGAGAGCGGATGATCTGGACTTGTGTCCATCAGAGACAGTAAATTTGTAAGACTGGATGTCATGAACTGATATATATATTATGACTTTTGAACACTATTAAGGTAAATACTTTGTTTGTTCTCTATCAAAATCTTTCATTTGCTAACTATGTCTATCAGTAGTTAGTGCCTTCAGTAGTTAGAATCTCTTATTCAGCTTGCAGTAGTTTGAGTAACGAAAATTTTTGTGAGGTAAGTGATTCATGAAAGGTATAGGTTATTGTTAATCAGAGCCATTCTTTTGTAGGGATTTTTGAAAGTCAGATTGCGTTGCGGTAAAAATATTGTGTGTCAGTCTAATCTCAGTCATTTATAATTTTTCTAAGGGGAGGTTTCACAGTCAAAAACAGCAGGGAACCTCCACCTTGTTGCACTCGCTGAACGGTGTGACTAAGGCTTCCAGCCTCACCAGGTTGCCTCCAAACAAGTCTCCGGCGATTGTCTGGTTGAAGGCATGTGCGACACTCATCTCTTAAGAGAACGTGATTTATTTATTTATTGCCAAATTAGAGACCTGTTACCTAATGTTTAAAACAGGTCGTACATCTTACAATTTTCGTTTTTCATCTTGAGCGTGATGCCAATCTTGAGCGGACCATTCGGCATGTTGTTGGGCCCATCTGTACCGCGCTGCATTTGGTCGTGGTTGCAAAGATGGACCTCGCCATGGATGTCCGGGAGTGAAGTTGCGTATCATGCAGCCTATTGCGCACAGCTTGAGACGTAACACGACGTCCTGTGGCTGCACGAAAAGCATTATTCAACATGGTGGCGTTGCTGTCAGGGTTCCTCCGAGCCATAACCATAGGTAGCGGTCATCCGCTGTATTACTAGCCCTTGGGCGGCCTGAGCGAGTCATGTCATCGACAGTTCCTGTCTCTTTGTATCTCCACCATGTCCGAACAATATCGCTTTGGTGCACTCCGAGACGCCTGGACATTTCCCTTGTTGAGAGCCCTTCCTGGCACAAAGTAACGACGCGGACGCGATCGAACAGCGATATTGACAGCCTATGCATGATTGAACTACAGATAACACGCGCCGTATACCTCCTTCTTGGTGGAATGACTCGAAGTGATCGGCTGTTGGACCCTCTCCGTCTAATAGGCGCTGCTCATGCAAGGTCGTTTACATCTTTGGGCGGGCCTAGTGACATCTCTGAACAGTCAAAGGAACTGTGTCTGTGACACAATATCTACAGTGAACGTCTATCTTCAGGAGTTCTGGGAACTGGGGTGATGCACAACTTTCTTTGATGTGTGTATTTCATATGATGTTGCCTCGAGGAAAGGGATAGCAGTGCAGTCATTCATCTTATGAATGGTGGACATTTTGGATTCTTGGAGAACTCGCTTAGTAGCTCATTATAAGTTTTCGTCCTAGGACGTCGTCCAGTGAAATTTTGCTCTCATACAACATTTTTGCATAATTACGTAGCTGTCACGTTTTTTATACGCGCTTAAAAGTAATCTAAATAAATTATACGCCTTAAGTGCCGGGATGTGACACACAGCTGGCCATTAAAACTGCAACAACATGAAGGCGACATGCAACAAAAGTGTACTACGTGCTGGGATATTCAAATGATTTGCATTTCAGTGCTAACGGACACTAAATGCTGGACAGTGCCATCTACAATCCGCATATAAAGAATAATTACGCAGCCGCTTCCTCATTCAAAAATCTCATATACATGTTGGTTTGTTTATGGTTAGATAGTTCTTGCCTCGAGTGAAATGCAGAAACATCATCCAACATTATGCGAGTAGTTGAGACATAAAATCTCTTAGGACGCAGGCGATCATGCTTATATTATAATGTCGTACTGTACTGGAGCTCACTTGATGCGGTTTAGATTTATTTGCATCGTCCGATATCAGAAAAGGAGGATGAGAACAAATTTGTACATAGAATATGAAAATTTATAACAGGAATTAACAAAGTACAAACCTACCCGAGTGCACAGAAGATCACAGGATACAAACGTTACTACACTCATGGAAATGGAAAAAAGAACACATTGACACCGGTGTGTCAGACCCACCATACTTGCTCCGGACACTGCGAGAGGGCTGTACAAGCAATGATCACACGCACGGCACAGCGGACACACCAGGAACCGCGGTGTTGGCCGTCGAATGGCGCTAGCTGCGCAGCATTTGTGCACCGCCACCGTCAGTGTCAGCCAGTTTGCCGTGGCATACGGAGCTCCATCGCAGTCTTTAACACTGGTAGCATGCCGCGACAGCGTGGACGTGAACCGTATGTGCAGTTGACGGACTTTGAGCGAGGGCGTATAGTGGGCATGCGGGAGGCCGGGTGGACGTACCGCCGAATTGCTCAACACGTGGGGCGTGAGGTCTCCACAGTACATCGATGTTGTCGCCAGTGGTCGGCGGAAGGTGCACGTGCCCGTCGACCTGGGACCGGACCGCAGCGACGCACGGATGCACGCCAAGACCGTAGGATCCTATGCAGTGCCGTAGGGGACCGCACCGCCACTTCCCAGCAAATTAGGGACACTGTTGCTCCTGGGGTATCGGCGAGGACCATTCGCAACCGTCTCCATGAAGCTGGGCTACGGTCCCGCACACCGTTAGGCCGTCTTCCGCTCACGCCCCAACATCGTGCAGCCCGCCTCCAGTGGTGTCGCGACAGGCGTGAATGGAGGGACGAATGGAGACGTGTCGTCTTCAGCGATGAGAGTCGCTTCTGCCTTGGTGCCAATGATGGTCGTATGCGTGTTTGGCGCCGTGCAGGTGAGCGCCACAATCAGGACTGCATACGACCGAGGCACACAGGGCCAACACCCGGCATCATGGTGTGGGGAGCGATCTCCTACACTGGCCGTACACCACTGGTGATCGTCGAGGGGACACTGAATAGTGCACGGTACATCCAAACCGTCAACGAACCCACCGTTCTACCATTCCTAGACCGGCAAGGGAACTTGCTGTTCCAACAGGACAATGCACGTCCGCATGTATCCCGTGCCACCCAACGTGCTCTAGAAGGTGTAAGTCAACTACCCTGGCCAGCAAGATCTCCGGATCTGTCCCCCATTGAGCATGTTTGGGACTGGATGAAGCGTCGTCTCACGCGGTCTGCACGTCCAGCACGAACGCTGGTCCAACTGAGGCGCCAGGTGGAAATGGCATGGCAAGCCGTTCCACAGGACTACATCCAGCATCTCTACGATCGTCTCCATGGGAGAATAGCAGCCTGCATTGCTGCGAAAGGTGGATATACACTGTACTAGTGCCGACATTGTGCATGCTCTGTTGCCTGTGTCTATGTGCCTGTGGTTCTGTCAGTGTGATCATGTGATGTATCTGACCCCAGGAACGTGTCAATAAAGTTTCCCCTTCCTGGGACAATGAATTCACGGTGTTCTTATTTCAATTTCCAGGAGTGTAGATGTATATGTAACATAAGCTGACAGGCTACTGTCTTTCGTAAGGAGACAGAGAAGGAAGGATGAGAAGATTGACCAACAGAGACCATAGGGCTGGGGTTACATGGCAACGCCAAGGGCATAACATCCGACTTTTCGTACACAGAAATGTCAAACTATTTTTATACACTGTGTACTAACAATAAGAACGCAATGTACAAATAGCAAATGAAAATATTGATAAGGTGCACATAAGCATTCACAACAATCATACACAAAGGCTAGGCTACATGTAGCAAGGATGCGGGCAGCTTACAGACATATCGTAGTCAGAAAAATGAGCGGCGTAAATAGTACAAAGACGGCTACGTCTCATTACTAACTGATATCTATAATCACTACAAGGAAACAGATTTACAAAAGTAAGTATAAAAGCGAGTTTATGTGCACATAGGTGAGGGTGCTACGTGAACAGGTCACAAATTTATAGTAAGAGTGATTAAATTATATTTACATGGTCAAAATGTCTGGTGTATAATGATAAAGACGAAACGTAATCCACTGAAATGGACCAGTTTAATTAAAGGTTTCTTGTGAGATGTGGATGTAATAGGGGGTCACGGCATCCAGGTAAAAGATAAGGAGGTATGAGACAGAAGTGGGGTGGTGTTGTTGGAGGGAAAGTGAGGGGGAAAGGGTGTGGGAAGGGAGAATGGAAAGACGGGTTTCAGTGCGTGTCATAGAAAAACATTTGGTATAAAGGGTAGAACAGTAGCAGTAAAATCTACAACCAAGTACACAACCGGTCTACAGTATTTTTTTTTTCATTCAAGGTAATTAAATTGAGTCACACATATCCATCCAGAAGGGTACATGATTATACAGTCAAGTTTATAGTAAAATAAGTCTACCGGACGTATTAATTCTAATCAAAAAGCCAGTAAAACAGAAGCTGTACATAATTACAGTAGTTTTTTTTCTTTTTAACCAGTATGATGTTTTTTGGCCGTAAATACAACAAAGTAAAATGGTATTGGCCCAAAGTAATGAAGAGGGGGTGAGGATGAAGTGGGAAACCAGTGGGCAATAGGGGAGGGGTGGCGGGGGGCAGGGGTAGATTAGGGTGGATTGTTAAATCATGCAGAGGGCAGAATAGCGTATAGGACTTAGTATATTGTAATAATCTATACTACATGCATAAAACAATCTGGCAAAATAGCTCAGTGAAAACAATTAGCATAACAGGTGAACAATCAACAGACTAAAACATAAACTTCACGAGAGAAAATGAAACCTAAAGTGAGATAAAATAATTGAGTGCCTATGTTACAACCCTGTCTGTAAACATATATTTAAGAATTGAGTGGTTAATCTCTCCGAGTTAGTGCTTTCTAATGTTGAAAATTCTTTCTTGCGTAAAGGTCTTATTTAAGACCTCCTGTGTAAGCTATATACCATAACAATGAAAAGAGCAATAGTAGAAGTAAAAGGGGTTTGTGAAACTTTGAGATTATCTCAAAAATTGAAAGCAAAAATTGCGATTTAAACACGCAAGGCCCTTTTTAAACCCACAGTTAATAGCTTCTTTTCACGTTCGATCCGTTCCTTAATGAGCAGCTTCAATAAAAAAAATTTAAAGTGGCAAGATTTTGCCACCTTATATTTAATATTCTTTTAGATTTAAGTTTATATTAGATCGCTGCTTAGAACGTCAGTTGTATTATCAATCATTTCATTGGCTGATACTGACTAGCACCACGTCCTAACAGTTTCTGTAGTTCTGCATGTCTGGGACTTAATTAAGAGCTGAGCAATGACAGAAAGGGCGAAGTTGGCCACACGTTCTTCAGAAAAGTCACTATCGGCTGAAGAGGGGCTGGGAAGAGACTTGCGTGTTCGGCAGGGGCACACATTTACGCCTTGAAAGAGAGGAGCATGTGGAGGCGGCGGTTTACAATGCTGGTGGCTGCATAAATTCCGTAGCGCGGGCAGAGCAGGCTGGAGGCTGCTTTCTGGTGGGACACAAAAATTACGGACTCGCATACCTGGAGATAGAGCGTCGGGGGCGGAACAAGGCGAAAAGACATCGTTCAGTTTGAAGGAACGTACCAATGATGGGCGTGGCCTGACTTCTGAGGCATCTTCTCATGGAAGGTGCCAGGGCACACTTCCAACTGTAAACCAGAGAAGCGTGTTTGATTGGCGGAGTGCTAAGAATGTACGAGAGAAAATGGAAACATTCGGAAAATCTTCTGAAAGGAGTATGAGCTTCAGATGATTGGCTGGCAGATTCATGATCCATGTAGAGGGAATTAATGTTTTTGTAACGGCCAATGGGATTCGTCTCCTGAGTACAAACATAGAAGCTGTGTGTCCAGGAAAGAGAGGAATATGGTATGGGGAGATCTCTACAGGGATAAATCGAGGGGACTTTTCTGCCACGATCAATCAAAGACAGTTGCCGCTGCGGATCGACCTAGAAAATATCCTGGCGAGGGCCACAGTGGAGCATCTGGCAGCTAGATTTTTCGAAGTATTGCTTTCGACACAGGCAGTGCGTAAAATCATTTCGCTGTGTCAGCGTTATTAATCTCTGTACTCGAGTGACGATACTTTAGCTCTCTATTGAGCCTGAACATAATTAAGTGTTCCTTTGCGGCAGAATAGTTGAATTTATCTTCCTGGATAGTGAACAACAGAAATCTTAACTCGTGTTCTGTCATGTACCGAGGTCATTTCACCCTAGGAGTATACGGACAGCACATTACACAGAATTACAGGTACCCACTGTACGTCATCTTCACAGCGGCCAAAATCCCAACAAGCAGATCATCGATGCAGTGCAACTGCTGTCCGTACTTCAATAAGTGATATACTCACTCCTGCTCGATGGATAGGGTAACATTCATAGGAAACGTGTTGAGTTCCGTTTGCGTGTCCACCGAGAGTTTTCTGAAATTGCTAGTTGGTATGTATGACAGCAAATTAGTATCTAATTAGGGGGGGGGGAGACGGTCTAAATAAGGTGAAAGTATCTTCTCCCTGTCTCGAAATTACATGCAGGGTAGATTCTGACACTGTGTACTTAGTATTTATCAATTTTTTGCACTTTACATCTTTCTTGAGAGTAAATGATTTGCCGTATCCAAGTTTTGATTCATTCTGGTAACATTCCAAGAGGAATGATTCGTCTGATGTGCTAAAATGAAGTAAAACTAGAACACCATACTTCGTTTTATGGAAATTCCTATGTGTAGGTTGTTAATGGAACACTCATCTTAATCGCTTGGGGGCGTGAGAATTCCATTGCGGAGATAACATTAGGCAACCTCACACAAGACACACGCTATATGCTACTAACACCGTGAGGTTTTGCAAACTAATAGAGAATGAAATCGTTGTCATGCATGTTGACAGAGCAAAGTCTATTGTGCTCGTCTCGGTCTAGATTATGTCCATAAGACTTAAAAAAGTTTTGAATCAATTATGTATTACACAACAGGAACCATTTACCTAAATTCTTATCTAAAGCAGAGAAATGTATTAAAAATACTACTGTCTTGGCTGCCTCTGAATGTGTTAGGCGTCGGCGAACTCCTATGAATCCTAAATTGCTGATTCTTAGATCGCTGCTTAGCTCCAGAAAGACGATTACGCTATATGTCCAATTGTAGATGGCTGTCAAGGCCGCAACTACAGAATCTATTATACAAAACATTTTTATAAAAAGTTTTGAATAGCAATTTTTTTCGCATAATAGGATAATGCCCGATAAAATAAATCTGTATTCTAGATATCTTAACGATATTTTTGTTGTGAGGAAGAGTGATGAAACAGATATCTCTCTCATGGCTACTGCATCTAAAGTACTTTATCCCTGTTGATACTGTATCAAGCAAAAATCTTGACGATTTGGACCGCAGCATCAAAAGGCAGTCGACTGGTCTCCAAACAGATATTTTCAGAAGGCATCGGCTACTGGTGCCGTATTAAGTGCAGACCTATGTCACTCTCGTTAGCATTAACTTGAGTTCTTTGCGTTCATGTTTCACAGACAAATTAATACAGTCATGCAGATTGGTATAGCGTATGAATTCGTAGCATTCAGGGTAAAGTGTTCCACAAAAAACATCTCCCTCTGCCTCTACCCAAATATGCTTCTCTAGCTTATTTAGACATTCCTGTCAGCCGATAGCTAACACTTTCCCAAAAGTTAAAGTGTGGGCCGGCTTTCGAACGCATAAAAGTCTCATATTCATCTGTGGATCATGTAATAACTTCTATATTGGACACACGGAGCGTGACATAGTAATTAGGTTTAAAGAACATTGCAAATAGAACGCAACCGGACTGTGAAGCCATTTACGTGAAAATGAGCATACCTTGGATTCTATTCGTATTTCCTTCACAGTTCTACACACTGAGCCGAGGGGATTCGACTTGGACATAGTAGAAGAAACTGAAGTATACAGACATTATAATTACAACAGCCACGATATCCTGAATGAGAAAATTGTTGTAATAGACAGCGGTTCTTTGATATATTTCAAGATTTAATATGGCAACTCTGTTCTTCGCACACCGCTCTTTTTATTTTTTAAACCTTTTCTTCTCCCACTTTGTTTCCCGCCACTTTCCCCACACCTTCATCCTTCCTTTTGTCCCCCAGCACCCCTCATCCGAAGCTGTCAGCAGTATTCTTAATACTCTTCAAGTATGAGTCACCATATTACTTCTTGTCGTCGCTGACTATATGTAATTATTTTACTCTGCAATTTTGTGATCTATGCCTTATGGGCACTTTTCGCTTATGACTAGGTGGATAGTTAACTACTCAAACTAAGTGAGTACTCTTGGATGGTACATTCTTAAATAGAATGGGTTCCTCTCCTATAGTAAACCTAATGTGTTGTTCACATGTTGCGTGCATTGGCATTTTCCTGTCGCTTGAATGATCATTGATCTCGTGCAATTACATACCGTTTTACAAGCATTTACATTGTCCTATTTCCTTCTCTCCTCCAGACCCATAGCAGTCCTTCCCCCCCCCCCCCAACATACAAACATACACACACACGTGAGACCTTTTTCTCCCCACCCCCAATTCCCTGCTGCTGTGTTTCCCCTACTTCTGAAAGTCTGCTGTTAGGCAGGCTGCTGTTTGATGTAATTAGTCTTAATGTTTTGGTTCTAATGTAATTTGGTATCTGCTATGGACAGATAACATAAACTTTTGCAACTAATTCACTCACCTTATTCATATATTTTATTCCCCCTGAAGAACATTATATTTTATTCTGTTACTCTGTTGTTATATCGCCCTTACTACTAAGCTAAGACTTTTAAGGTAGGTCACTGCTTTATGGAAATTGTTTACATGTTTTCATTGCTGTAAACAGGTATCTGCTTTGATAGATAACACAGGCGTTTTGTAATTAACTGTTTCACCTCTCTCTAATTTTATTTTCTCTGAAGTTTATATTGTATTCTGTTGACTGTTTACCTGTTATTCCAACTGTATTGACTGTTCTCTTCTGTCACATGATTTTACGCATGTAGTTTAGCCTATCACTATATACTATGCTCTCTTCTGTCGTCCATATATTCCATCCCTCCAACTTGGTCCCCTCCTCTACTCCCACCCCTGACAGTCCTCCCTTATTGCCCACTGCTTCTTCCCCTAACCTCACCCCCTCTTCGTTACTTTCGGCCAAGACGATCTTACTTTATTGTATTTAGGAGATGAAAAGTTCATATAGGTGAAACAGGAATGCCGTTGTAATTACACTGAAGCGCAAATAAATTGGAGTAGGCATGCGTATTCAAATACAGAAATATGTAAACAGGCAGTGCAGCGCTGCGGTCGGCAACGCCTGTATAAGACAACAAGTATATTGGTAATGTAAGTGTTTTATGAAATATTGTTTTAAATTTTTAATTTTGTTTGTGTCAGATCGGTAAGTGCTGCTACAGTGGCAAGTTATCAAGATTTAAGTGAGTTTCAATGTGGTGTCATAGTCGGCGCACGAGCGATGGGACACAACATATCCGAGATGGCAATGAGGTGGAGAATTTACCGTCCGATCCGGGATCCGAGCACTATGGGACTCAACATCTATGGTCATAAGTCCCCTAGAACTTAGAACTACTTAAACCTAACTAACCTAAGGACAGCACACAACACCCAGCCATCACGAGGCAGAGAAAATCCCTGACCCCGCCGGGAATCGAACCCGGGAACCCGGGCGTGGGAAGCGAGAACGCTACCGCACGACCACGAGATGCGGGCTTACCGTCCGACCATTCCACGAGTGTACCGTGAAAATCAGGAATCTGGTAAAACATCAAATCTCCGAAATCGCTGCGGCTGGAAAAGGATGCTGCAAAAACGAGACGATACAATGTTCTTCAGAGGGAACAAAATATATGAATAAGGTGAGTGAATTAGTTGCAAAGGTTTATGTTATCTGTCCATAATAGATACCAAATTACATTAGAGCTAAAACATTAAGACTAATTACATCCAATAGCAGCCTGCCTAACAGCAGGCTTGTCAGAAGTGGGGGAAACACAGCACAGGGAATTGGGGGTGGGGAGAAAAAGGTCTCACGTGTGTGTGTATGTTTGTATGTTGGGAGGGGGGGGGGGAGAGGACGAACGACGACTGACGGCTTACGCAAATTGCTGCAACTTTCAGTGCTGGGCCATCAAAAAGTGTCAGCGTGAGAGCCATTCAAAAAACATCATCGATATGGACTTTCGGAGCCGAAGGCCCACTAATATACCGTTGATGACTACACGACACGAAGCTTTACGCCTCGCCTGGGGCCGCCAACACCGACATCGGACTGTTGATGACCAGAAACATGTTGCCTGGTCCGACGAGTCTCGTTTCAAATTGTATCGAATGGGTGGACGTGTACGGGTATGGAGACAGCCTCATGAATCGATGGACCCTGCATGTCAGCAGAGGACTGTTAAATCTGGTGGAGGCTAGGTAATGGTGTGGGGCGTGTGCAGTTGGAGCGATATGACCTCTAATACGTCTAGATACGACTCTGACAGGTGACACTTACGTAAGCATCCTGTCTGATCACTGCACCCATTCATGTCCATTGTGGATTCCGACGAACTTGGGCAATTCCAGCAGGACAATGTGACATCCCACACGTCCAGAATTGCTATAGCGTGGCTCCAGGAATACTCTTCTGAGTTTAAACATTTCCGCTGGCCACCAAACTCCCCAGACATAAACATTATTGAGCATATCTGTGATGCCTTGCAACGTGCTGTTTAGAAAAGATCTCCATTCCCCCCCCCCCCTCGTATTACAGATTTATGGACAGCCCTGCAGGATTAATGATGTTAATTCCCTCCAGCACTACTTCAGACATTAGTCGAGTCCATGCCACGCCGTGCTGCGGCACTTCTGAATGCTCGCTGGGGCCCTACACGATATTAGGAAGCTGTACCGGTTTCTTTGGCTCTTCAGTGTATGTATAGCTTTTGCTTTACAGGCTTTTGGTTTGAAATTTATACGTCCAGTAAACTTGCTTTACTATAAATTATGGTGTAATAGTCTTGTACCCTTTTCGGTTAGACATGTCTGACACAGTTTAATTACTTTCTGTGTACATCGCAAGGTTAATTTTGAATGACAAAAATAATTTTGGTCGGTCTTTCTGCCTTTTATACCATGTTTTTCTTCAACACTCACTGAACCCAATCTTCCCATTGCCCCTTCCCTCCCTTTCCCCCCTCACCTGCTCCCGCCACACCACCATCCTCTGTCTCATACCTTCCTATTTTCTATCTGTACTCCACGGCCTCATGTTATCTGCACTTGTCACAATAAATTTTTGTTAAATCGGTCCATTTCAGTGTATTACATTTTGTCTTTGTTATTCTACACCAGACGTGCTGACAAACATAATATAATTATTGTTACTGTAAATTTGTGACCTGTTCATGTAGCACCTTCACTTGTATCCACATAAAGTCGTTTCTATGTTTACTTTTGGAAACCTGCTACCTTGTAGTGATTATAGATATTTGTTAGCAATGAATCACAGTCGTACTTGCTGCTCATTAGTCTGTATACGATGTGTTTCTACGCTGCCCGCATCCTTGCTACATGAAGCCTAGCCTTTGTTCATTACTGTTATGAATGGTTATTTGTACCTTATTAGTCAAGATATTTTCAATTGGTATTTGTACATTTCGTAATTATTGTCATTACACAGTCTGTAAACTATGTAAAAGCAATTTGACTTGTGTACGAAACGTCCGATACAATGCCGTGGTGCAATCATGTATCGGCAGCCCTCAGGTGGCCAAATTTGTCTTTATGTAACATGAAAATGTAGTAACAGTCGTATCCTGCGACCTTTTGTGCACTTGAGTAGGTTTTCATGTACTGCATTTCGTAGTTTGGTAACGCCACTTATATTTTTTCATATTCTACGAACAAATTTGTTCCCATCTTACTTTTTTAATATATGATGACGGAAATAAATCCGAAACACGCCAAGAGAGCAATTTAAGGAATAAAAACATTTTTCACCGCCCTGTGTAATTATGTTGGAGCGACATACTCGGCTCCAATACAGTACTACATTATAATAGCCTTCCAGCGTGTTGTGGAATTAGACAGCAGTATGTAGATTTTGGTTTATTGAGACTGCAGTTTATCGTTCCGTAGTAGTGCTTCTCTTGTTGGTGAATGTGAAACCGATGGTGTGAGGAGGCCACACTTAAAGTCATTCAGGATGTCAACCGCCCAGACGACTAGGAGTCAAGGAATGTACAAGACTGGATAGACTAGGAAACGAAGTCATAGGAGCTGAGCTTGGTGTATATGCAACAAATGAGAAGATCAAGTCTAACCGAAAAAGCAGGCTAGAACATCTACACATGATGAAATGCACAATTTCAGAGTTGACTGGTTGCATACACATATGATTTTACGTATATAAACTGAAGGGCGAGTGAAAATTTGCACGAAGGCCGGGAATCGAACCCGTATTTCCTGCTTGCAGGGCAGGTGCATGTAATGGGGAATTTTAAGTAGACTGGGGCGACAGTGAGGTTTTGGATCGAGGAGGGAGACGTGCCGAGTAATCCGTGCATTGTGTGAACCGCCGAGCAAGGTGCTTAGTGGCTAACGCACCTGTCTAGTAAGCAGGAGACACGGATTCGATTCCCGGCCTTGGTACAAAGTATCACTCACCGCTTCAATTTATATACATAAAATCTACAAATAATGTCAGATTCGAGACTATAAAAACGTTACTTTTCAGATGTTTGGATGCAAGATCCGCAGGAAGACCAGGAAAAAGACGGCTGGACACTTAGAAGACGGAACAGGTCTATGTCCTAGCCCATGATGCAAGAAGAAGCGATGTTTCATTATTGTCTGTGCTTTCTGGTGTTGCTTTTGTAATGATGTATCAGTTGCTGCTTAGCGAACTCTAAGCGTAACGTGCTCTGTAACTGAACACTCCGCTGTGAGCACACCCTTGCTCTGCGAATCGCTTCGCCATGGCAGCGCTCCGGCACGCCTGTTCGCGCCTCGTGGGCCCCGTGCTGTTTCTGTGTGTGTGGGGCAGGAGGTTAGGCCCTCGGCTGTGGCGGGTGATTTAGCGGCGTTCCTAATTGTCGCTCGCGGAGAGGCGTGTTTGTGATGCATGGCCGCGCGCCGCGACCCCGCTCACCCCTGCGCGAGAAATACGGCCCCCCCACAGGCTGATTGAAAAAACGTATTATGCCCCTTGTTAGCCTACCGCGGCCCCGTCAGCACAGCAAGAAAAGGAAACGAAACGAAAGGAAAGGAAATAAGAGAAACAGGCCCGGCGTCGGACACAGGCCAGCCCGCTTACTAGTACTATGCGATCGGCGTATCAACTTAACTGCCGTGGAAATTTAAGAGCCGCACTCCGGCAACCGTTCGACATCGTATTATTCTGTCCACATCGTGCTACTTGCTCATTACAGTGTTAACTCTTATGCAGCATGATTATGTTCTTTATAACTTTGCAGTTACAAACGTGACTGTATACAGTACACCGGAAGTATGAATTAAAAACGCCTTCAGTCAAAAATTTTTGTGTTTTATTGATTTCGCGATGCATTCCGGACCCTGTGGGTCCATCATCAGATGTAAATTGTCTTAATACATGAGTTATTTTTGCTCTTGAATGAGGGAAATGCACGTTCCTGTCATGAAAAGGTTTGATGTTAGGTTACGAATTTCGCAAGTCAAATGCTTAAATTATGTATGAAACAGTGGAAAAATAAACAGGGTAAACTTACCATAAAATCCAAGAAAAATCATAAATTGGTTTCTCTAGTTCATGTACACCACTTCACTCAAGAGGCACATTAGTACACACATATTATCAAACGCTTCACAGAGGTTGTTCTACGTGGTGTCATCGAAGTGAATTTATTCTTAGTGCCAGAGATCTAATTATTAAACATATGCAGGGAATAACTTTAGAATAGGTCTTTAAAATTACTAAAATATCTATGGCTTGCAAAATCTGTCTGCTCATTTAACACAGATTCTGGTTTTTTCATTTTATGGAGGTATATCTCCAGTTGTTATCGCAGATTTACGGTCTTACCATTGGCTTCATTGTCCATTACTACCATTTCTAGACCGTTGGTGATATGTTTAGCTTCCAACATTTGTTGTGCAAGAACTGATTTTTCGAAGTGGTTGAACCTGAAACTAGTATTTATCTGGCCTTCAAAACGGGTTTTGGAGTTCCTGCCTGTTTTGTTATATAGTAGACAGGACAGTTGAGGCCTAAGATTTTGATGCACTTCAGTGTTCTTTATTTGAACCAAATTTGTAAACATATTTTGGCTACTAGGAAAAAATAAGGGGATGCACGAAAATACGGAAGCACCGCAAAAGGTATACGCTTTTCAAAATTGTAAGTTTTCTAGCTTATTTTTAGTATTCACGATGTGTCGTATTTCACTTGTGCATACTAGGTATTTTTCAAGCAGTAGTTTCCGAGCGAGGTGGCGCAGTGATTAGCACACTGGGCTCGTATTTATGAGGACCACGGTTCAAACCCACGTCCGGCCATCCAGCCCCAAATCGCTTCAGGCAAATACCGGAATGGTTCCTTTGAAAGGGCACGGCCGACTTCCTTCCCCATCCTCCTCTACTCCAATAGGACCGATGACCTCGCTTTTCGGTCCCCTCTTCTCGAATCAACCAATCAAACACTAGTTTTCAATAGTTGGTATGTTACACCACAGACCTTCTGAGTACAGCCATGGTGACTTTGCTTGCCAGTAGCATTATCGTAGCAGTAGGCATTCTGATGGCAGCTAGCGAGAAATCCGGGTGTTGGCAGTGCCGCTTAGCGGGTGGAAATAGCTTGGAGAAAACAGAGCAAAAGATATACAGAAGGATGAATTGCGAATTATGATTCTGAGAAGATTAATCAAACAAATGAAGATTTTTTAGCTAAGCTGTTGCTACGTTGATTGATTGCGCGTAGCTAATATGTTAGTGAATAACTGAAAATTTTATGGACTCTCTCTTTATTGGATTGGGTCAGTTGGTTTCATTGTTCAGATGAGAATATTTTTTTTCACGTGGCTTGCACTCAGAGATTATAAATTTAACATAATATGAAGGACAATCAAGAAATTTAAAATCAGAGATGGCAAAATAGCCCATATTAAAACTGAGTAAAAATCCAAATCCTCTGTGTTTTCACTGTATGACGACCGACTTCATACACTGGAAGTACATATTCCGGTCATATCTGCTTATACAATAAAACTATTCGTGCATAAGTAAAAGCACTAACAGTCCACATAACCTGCGAACGAAGTAGACAGTAATGAGATATACTAACAAAGCTAATACTTCATGTGCCACGAATTCCAAGGTACAAGTGCGCGTAAGAACATGTCAGTCCTCGGTAAAACCTTTGATGAAACGGCGGATGGGCATCCGATCCGAACCATACATGATCAGTAAAACACCTCCAACACTCTTTCAAAAGGCGAGCCTGGACGCCACATGACAATCCACGAATGATGGGATAAAATCTATGAGCGTAAAATATTGTAGAAAGAACGTAATGCAAATTAAAAACGCAGCTTGCGGTGTCGGTAGAGAACAAAAGCGAAGCCTACCACCGTCAAAATTCGCGGAAGAAACGAAGAATTAAAAGAAACGCTTGCTTTCACAGTATTTGAAGTGTGGCTAGCGCTGTAACTTGTAGTTCTGTTTGACGCGTGCCAATCGTTTATTTTTTTTCGACTCCTAAGGATTGTGTGTCTTTTAATTCTTTATTGCTGGCCGTTGTGGCCGAGCGGTTCTAGGCGCTTCAGTCTGCAGCCGCGCGACCGCTATGGTCGCAGGTTCGAATCCTGCTTCGGGCATGGATGTGTGTGATGTCCTTAGATTAGTTAGGTTTAAGTAGTTCTACGTTCTAGGGGACTGATGACCTCAGATGTTAAGTCCCATAGTGCTCAGAGCCATTTGAACCATTTAGTTCTTTATTTCTCCCGCGGATTTTAGCGATGGTAGGTATCTTCTGTTTCACACTCTACCGACAACGCGAGCTGTGTTTTGATTTATACTACTTTCATTCTGCGATGTTTTGTACTCATAGGTTTTATCCTATCACATGTGGATTGTCATCTGCTATCAGGGCTCATCTTTGACAGTGGTCATGTATGGCTCGGATCGGGTGCCCATCTGCCGTTTCATTCAAGCTCTTACCGAGGAGTGACACGTTCTTACGCGCACTTGAACGTTGGAATTCAAGGCACATGAAGTATTAGCTTTGTGGATAAATCGCTTTACTGTCTGCCTTGTTCGGTAGGTTAAGAGGACTATTAGTGCTATTACTTACGCACGAGTAGTTTTATTCTGTAA
The DNA here is from genome assembly GCF_023864275.1 of Schistocerca cancellata. NCBI lineage: Eukaryota > Metazoa > Arthropoda > Insecta > Orthoptera > Acrididae > Schistocerca > Schistocerca cancellata. Next base: position 182,182,710 of record NC_064626.1, read on the forward strand.
GCAGATATGACCCGAAGATATAACTCCAGAGTGTGAAACCGGTCGTCATACGGTGAAAACACGGTGGATTTGGACTTCCACTCCGTTTTAATATAGACTATTTTTATCATCTCTGACTTTAAATTGTTTTATTGTCCTTCACATTATGTACAAGCTTTTTTGCTGTGTTTTCCCCACCTATTAGGTTATTTGTAGCATAAATTTAACACTCCCTTACCATTTCAGAAAATAATTTTACTCCCTTACCTTTTCAGAAAATAATTTTTAAAAAAATGTAAAACTTTTTATAAATGTATATGTTGTGAAGATGATTGTTATATAGTCAGACAATGAGGTCGTTTTTGCAGTACCATTTTCTAAATATCAAATTTCCTTCTGTCACGTAATAAATTCAAATTCCACTACCGTGCCCTCACGAAAGCATTTTATTTTCTCATTACGTGTGACGCGGCATTGCACGGAGCGAAACACAGCTGCACAAATGAAAGCAAAGCACTATCTGCTCACTATAGTTGCACGTCCTTACACTGAACTCTTCAAGGTTTTCTTCTCCATTCTGCTTGCTTGCTATTGCTGCATATTTTGTGTTCATCACTTCAAACAGTAGCAAGCTACCGTTGCCACAAGTAACAAACAAAACAAACACTGTCCGAATAGGTCTTGAAGGTCCAACGGTACCGACTGTCCGAATAGGTTCAAATGGTTCTGAGCACTATGGGATTTAGCTTCTGAGGTCATCAGTCCCCTAGAACTTAGAACTACTTAAACCTAACTAACCTAAGGAGATCACACACATCCATGCCCGATGCAGGATTCGAACCTGCGACCGTAGCGGTCACGCGGTTCCAAACTGAAGCGCTTAGAACCGCACGGTTGTCCGAATAGGTCTTGAAGGTCCAACGGTACCGATTGGCCGCTGTGTCACCCTCAGCCTTCAGGCGTCACCGCATCCGCATACAGATGGCCATGTGGTCAGCGCACCGTACTCCCGGCCGTTGTTAGGTTTCGTGACAGGTGTCGCTACTTCTCAGTCAAGTAGCTCCTCAATTGTTCTCACAAGGGCTGAGTGCACCCCACTTGCCAATAACACTCGGCTGACCCGGACGATGACCCACTCAAGTGTTAGCCAATCTCGACAGCGCTTCACTTCGGTGATTCGACGTGAACCGCTGTTACTGATGCGGAAAGGCCATTGGCTGCCCAGGTAAGCCATACGAAATTTGTTAGGGCAAGTTATGTAGTACGTTTAGGGTACAGTTGAATCATGCAGTTAGGTTTTGCTGTTTAAAAATTTATCATCAGAGTCACTTTTCAATTTTCATTTAATATGCAGGCACTTCTATTTTCTCAGTGCAGTGTTACATTTCCATGTGCAATGTTCAGTGTTTTGAAATTTGTTAGCCGGTTATGTGGAAGTAAATTCGCAGGGCATTTTTATAGAAACATTTCTGTGATTTATTCTTTCATAAATTGGTTATTAATTTTAAGTAGCGTTTTCACTGTGAACTTTGTGTGTTGGAATTGCAAGTCAAGTCACGTATTGTAGCGTCACGCAATGTAGCACTCATCACTCCTGTACAGTTCGTTGTTTCACAGGACAACTTATTTAGTTTACAGTTTGCGTTTTCTTATTGAATCACTGATTGTAAAAAGGAAGGAAGTCCATTTTTTTAGAAAATAAGCTGAGACATAAATTTAATTTTGGAGCTGTCCAGCCATTGATGAGTGGAAACGGTAAGAAAAAACCAGTAACAATACAGAAAGTACAGCGTTTTAAAGTTCGTAATTAGTGGAATAGAGAAGAAAGTCCGGACATTCTTCCGTTTTCCACTTACTAGTGTAAGCAGCATCACCAGATGCCAGACAAAGAATGTTACATCAATGCTACTAATTGGCATTTAAACACATTGTTTCAGTTTTACTGTCCCACTTTCCTGCCAGTGTGTTTACGTAAGCTGATGTTTGTTGACTCCTAGCATAATGATTGAATGTGGCTCTGAAATTAAAAAAGTGCACGGGAGAAGAAAAGGTGTAAGAAATGTAGATGACTATGTCAAAGAAAGGCGCAAGAGAGCTATATCACTAGGACAGGAATACATAGCCTCTAAAGGATTAGTAGTAGCAACAAAACGGTCTGGTCCACCATGCAGGTAAGCATTATATAAATGTTTTCATGTGATATTTGTCTTCATATTAATGCTAAATATTTAAGTGAAGTATACTGAATCTTGTTCCAACATTCTGTTCTATTGCAGTTGTTCCAAAATGTGTTTTGAAATTTCAAAGATGAGGATCAAATGGAATTAATTAGGAGACTATACGATGGTGAAACTAAGAGGGAGAAAACTGTGTATTTAATGGAACTGATAGAGCATTCACCTGTACAAAGGAGGAGCAGAAAAGAAAATCCGACATTTGTGAAGAAAGGTACGTACAGCTTATTTGTTATGAAATAGACGGAAAGGATACATGCATATCGCAAAGCATTTTGCAGTTTTCATGCTGTGAATGATAAGGCTGTTGTACGCTTGTAAGATCGCTCCTTGTCAACGCCAGTCTCCAGATGACCGTAGAAGAAAGCGTATTAATAGGAGAAATACAGTTGAATCTGATGTCATTGCTAAGACTGATGCTCATATTCGATCTTTCCCAACCCACCAGTCACACTACAGTGGCAAAAGTATTCTATATTTGGATTCCAACTTAAATGTGAAAAAGAAGCACGACTTGTTTTGTGATAAAATCCCAGAACTGACAGTGAAGTATGAATATTATCTCAAATACTTAAACGAAAAGTTTTGTTATAGATTCGGGCGCCCACAAGTAGATGCATGTTCTACCTTTGAGGAGTTTCTAGCCAAAATTAAATCTCAGTTCCTAAATGAAGTTGCAAAATGAGCGGCTGTCGCAGAATTGATGGTTCACAAGCGACGGGCATCTAAGTTTTATAAAAAACAACAAGAGGTGATAAAGCTGTGTGCTGAAAGGAATGATGTAGTCGGCCTGGTGTTTGATTATATGAAAAATGTTCCCCTTCGTTGTGTTCCTGTACAGGAAATGTTCTACTTACGAAAAGTGTGGCTAAATGTATTCGGAATCCATAACTTGAAAGACAGTCCAGCACAGTTCTACTGCTATCATGAAGGACAAGTCAATCGACGTCCCTATGAAGTGTGCACATTAATCAGTGACTACATAAGTGGACTACCTGACACAGTGAAAGAACTACATGTGTTCAGTGATTCTTGTGGCGGGCAAAATAAAAAGAACAACGTTGCACAGTACCTGATGTATCTCGCAATGACTGGGAAATTTCATGTAATTCAGCATTGTATTCCTGTTCGATATCACTCCTTCTTCCCACGTGATAAGTATTTTGCCGTAATAAAAAGAGTCATACGACAACAAGATAGAATCTACTCTGTCAAACAGTACGTTGAAATGCTAGTTAATTCAAGAAAAACACTGAATTCGTTTCAAGTCAAGACTATTGAACATAAAGATATAATTGACTTTAAGGAATGGTGGCTACACCACTTTAAAAAATCTTCATTTGCCATAAATTGTCAAGCAAAGGAAAGATTTTCACTTGCTAAATTTCGGCATTTGACCTATAAGCATCAGAATCCAGGGATAGATGGATAGATGGACTGCTTCGCAATACATACGGGCTTTTTAAAGGAAAACAAATACCTGATTATACCAGAACTATGGCATACAACAATAAGATTCCTCTAAATATGAAGAAGCTGCAAGATCTTAATAGAGTATCAAGAAATTTTTATCAACATTCTTCAGAGGCCCACAGGAAATAATGATTTCCATTGTGATGGAGAAGATTAGGACTTCCAAAAAGACAACATAGTACAATCTGATGAAGAAGATTGAAAAGTGTTAAAGAATATTGTTAATTAAAATTTTTTATATTGTATGAAAGTACATTATTGTTCTTAAGGTGTTTTACTAAATAAATATCAATGTTTTTAAATGATTAGTAACATAAATAAAAATAAATAACTGTGTAAACCTATATTACTGTGACATTCTTTGCAAACTCTCCAGGAGAGGATTATTTAGTGAAAAAGGGACGAATATCCATCAACTGTCAAACAGGATAGCTTCAAAAATATTTATCCAATGCGCTGGAACGACTCATCACTGTGTACAGATAAGCTAGTTCTACAAGTTTGTAATGGATCACAAAACTGTAGGAACAATGTTGTAAGTGTTAACAAGTATTTTTTAGTTTTCTCCAAACAGAGGTGACTGGACTTTCCTCCTTTTTCCAATCAGTGAGTCAATTACATTGTTAATTAAAAATACAGTTATACATTTTTTTGTTTCCGCGACTTACTCATTTTTATCAGGTAACGTTCCTGTAATTGCACCATTTGCTTTGTTCAGCATTACTACACAGACGAGTATGAAGAATAGTAGTTCACTTTACTCCAGTTACAGTTCAGGAAAATAAATTTAATAGAGGTGTTATAACATAACTGCAGATGCTAGCCAAGCCTGCAGGTTGTGCTGTTGTATTTGACCACGAACTGCACCCGTGAGATGTCCTCAATATGATGCAAGTGTTAGTTGTGGTCAGGCCAGTGTCCTGTGTAGCTCCAATTGCTTTATATCGGAGCTAGGTGAGCTCGAAAGTGGGCAAGTTGGTGCTCCTATGGTGGGCGCTTCTATAACCCATCTAGCGCGAAATTACTTACTTATTTTGTTTTACATATACACTCCTGGAAATGGAAAAAAGAACACATTGACACCGGTGTGTCAGACCCACCATACTTGCTCCGGACACTGCGAGAGGGCTGTACAAGCAATGATCACACGCACGGCACAGCGGACACACCAGGAACCGCGGCGTTGGCCGTCGAATGGCACTAGCTGCGCAGCATTTGTGCACCGCCGCCGTCAGTGTCAGCCAGTTTGCCGTGGCATACGGAGCTCCATCGCAGTCTTTAACACTGGTAGCATGCCGCGACAGCGTGGACGTGAACCGTATGTGCAGTTGACGGACTTTGAGCGAGGGCGTATAGTGGGCATGCGGGAGGCCGGGTCGACGTACCGCCGAATTTCTCAACACGTGGGGCGTGAGGTCTCCACAGTACATCGATGTTGTCGCCAGTGGTCGGCGGAAGGTGCACGTGCCCGTCGACATGGGACCGGACCGCAGCGACGCACGGATGCACGCCAAGACCGTAGGATCCTACGCAGTGCCGTAGGGGACCGCACCGCCACTTCCCAGCAAATTAGGGACACTGTTGCTCCTGGGGTATCGGCGAGGACCATTCGCAACCGTCTCCATGAAGCTGGGCTACGGTCCCGCACACCGTTAGGCCGTCTTCCGCTCACGCCCCAACATCGTGCAGCCCGCCTCCAGTGGTGTCGCGACAGGCGTGAATGGAGGGACGAATGGAGACGTGTCGTCTTCAGCGATGAGAGTCGCTTCTGCCTTGGTGCCAATGATGGTCGTATGCGTGTTTGGCACCGTGCAGGTGAGCGCCACAATCAGGACTGCATACGACCGAGGCACACAGGGCCAACACCCGGCATCATGGTGTGGGGAGCGATCTCCTACACTGGCCGTACACCACTGGTGATCGTCGAGGGGACACTGAATAGTGCACGGTACATCCAAACCGTCATCGAACCCATCGTTCTACCATTCCTAGACCGGCAAGGGAACTTGCTGTTCCAACAGGACAATGCACGTCCGCATGTATCCCGTGCCACCCAACGTGCTCTAGAAGGTGTAAGTCAACTACCCTGGCCAGCAAGATCTCCGGATCTGTCCCCCATTGAGCATGTTTGGGACTGGATGAAGCGTCGTCTCACGCGGTCTGCACGTCCAGCACGAACGCTGGTCCAACTGAGGCGCCAGGTGGAAATGGCATGGCAAGCCGTTCCACAGGACTACATCCAGCATCTGTACGATCGTCTCCATGGGAGAATAGCAGCCTGCATTGCTGCGAAAGGTGGATATACACTGTACTAGTGCCGACATTGTGCAAGCTCTGTTGCCTGTGTCTATGTGCCTGTGGTTCTGTCAGTGTGATCATGTGATGTATCTGACCCCAGGAATGTGTCAATAAAGTTTCCCCTTCCTGGGACAATGAATTCACGGTGTTCTTATTTCAATTTCCAGGAGTGTATATAGAATGAGATTTTCACTCTGCAGCGGAGTGTGCGCTGATATGAAACTTCCTGGCAGATTAAAACTGTGTGCCCGACCGAGACTCGAACTCGGGACATTTGCCTTTCGCGGGCAAGCGGTCTACCATCTGAGCTACCGAAGCACGACTCACGCCAGGTACTGCCAGTACCTCGTCTCCTACCTTCCAAACTTTACAGAAGCTCTCCTGCGAACCTTGCAGAACTAGCACTCCTGAAAGAAAGGATATTGCGGAGACATGGCTTAGCCACAGCCTGGGGGATGTTTCCAGAATGAGATTTTCACTCTGCAGCGGAGTGTGCGCTGATATGAAACTTCCTGGCAGATTAAAACTGTGTGTCCGACCGAGACTCGAACTCGGGACCTTTGCCTTTCGCGGGCAAGCGCTCTACCATCTGAGCTACCGAAGCACGACTCATGCCCGGTACTCACAGCTTTACTTCTGCCAGTACCTCGTCTCCTACCTTCCAAACTTTACAGAAGCTCTCCTGCGAACCGAGTTCGAGTCTCGGTCGGGCACACAGTTTTAATCTGCCAGGAAGTTACATATATATAGCTGTAAACGATGCCCTAACACATTCATTTGAATTTTCACGTTGTCATTTCTAACATAACTACAGCAGTAGTCTGGTCTCCGAAAAAGTTTCTCCTAATTCTTAAAGGATTCAAGAAATAATTTAAGCATGCAGTGCTTTTAATAAAAATAATAAATCGGTATTAAAAATCTGTGTTTAATCTCGGAATGCAATTTAGTACGACCACGAAAGAGTTGAGATCACTCTGAGAGGAATGCGGAATTGGCCAAAGTAATTCTATCTAAGACATGGCTCGTGCAAGGGCACTCACGGAAAATATGCTGATCTTGGTTCAAATGGTTCAAATGGCTCTGAGCACTATGCGACTTAACTTCTGAGGTCATCAGTCGCCTAGAACTTAGAACTAATTAAACCTAAATAACCTAAGGACATCACACACATCCATGCCCGAGGCAGGATTCGAGCCTGCGACCGTAGCGGTCGCTCGGTTCCAGACTGCAGCGCCTAGAACCGCACGGCCACTCCGGCCGGCTTTGCTGATCTCGTAACTACAGCTGTTTGTGCATTTGAGAAGATCGAGTAATTTAAATACCTGGTGTCGACCATAGCCCACAATAACGGTGCCTCACATGAAATTCGACAACGATTTGTGCCACGTAATGGAGCACCTTCGCCTTACAACGTTTTTCGAGGTTCCTGTCTCAAACTGCTAAACTACTCATCTGAAAACGTTTATAAGGCTAGTGCTCACATACACTTAACAGCCAAAACAGTATTACCACTGCTCACCGCGACGTTGGGTGCTGTCTGGTAGCGTTGCGGGCACATGATACCGCAAGGAAAGTATGTGAGCGGAGCAGAGACGGGTGAGTGATCACCCTAGCGAAGATATAAGCTGCAAATGAGGAAAGCCACTGAGATAAGCGTCTTGCACAAAGGGCAGATTATTATCACACAGATCTTGTGAATGAGTATCTCGAAAACGGCAAAGCTGGTATGATGTTTACGTCCTACTGTCGTGAGCATCTACGGAAAGTGGTAGAAGAACAGTGAAATACCACTAGGCGCTAAGTGGTTAGACGCCCACGAACGTGGGGTTCAGAGGCTTGTCTGTTCCGTAAAATAGGGTAGATGGTGATCTGTGGTGTATCTACCGGAAAATAGCCCAATGCTAGGGCAGGCACAAGTGCTTTGGAGCACACCGTTCATCGGACATTGTTGAACATGGAGCTCCGCAGCAGGCCACCCCAACGTGTTCACATGTTGACCCAGCGACATAGTCAATTACAACTGTAGTGGGCACGGGACCATCGGGATTCGCCCATCGATCAATGGAGATGTGTCGGCTCTTCGGGTAAATCACATTTTTGCTACGCTGGGTTGATGGCCGCCTCCGCAAACGCCACGAACGGCGGCTCGAAACGTGCACGCCACTGACACCGGCTGCTGGGAGCGGTATTATGCTATGGCAGACATTCTCCTGATCTTTTGTGGGATTTGTGTTAGTGACCGAACCCATCATTTCAGCGATGTCATCTTTCGGCAGTATAATGTCCATGTCTCGAAGCTAGAATGGTGCTATAGTGGTTTGAAGAGCATGATAGTGAAAATACGTTAATGTCTTGCCCACCAGATTCTCCTGATGTGAATCCGATGGAAGCCATCTGGGTCGATATCGGCCGCTATCACCAAGTGCACAGTCCGCCCCCGCTAGCTGAGTGGTCAGCGCGACGGAATGTCAATTCTAAGGGCCTGGGTTCGATTCCCCGCTGGTTCGGAGATTTTCTACGCCCAGGGACTGGGTATTGTGTTGTCGTAATCATAATCATTTCATCTCCATCGACGCGCAAGTCGCCGAAATGGCGTCAAATCGAAAGACTTGCAAACGGCGAACGGTCTACCCAACGGAAGGCCCTAGTCACACGACTTTTTTTTTTACCACGTGCACAAATTAGCAGCCCGTTATTTACGGGAATTACATGACTTGTTTGTAGACATCTGTTGCCACATACTTGCACAATCCTACCAACAAAGTGTAGAATCAATGGTGCGCAGAATCGGTGCCGTACTGTGTTCCAGAGACAGACCAACAAGATATTAAGCTGATGGTCATAAGGTTTTTGCCCAGGAATTAGGCCACTAACAGAGACATGTTGTTCATGTTTGAGGCGATAGTACTGTGCACAGTAACAGGCCCCTGCCGCGAAGCATGAAGACGGAGACTAAGGAATAAGAATGAATTTTTTACCAACTATAAAGATCCTCCAATTGGGGTAAATCAAAATTAAAGGCAATTTTTAAAAAGAAACTTTCTATTGGGCAATTAGGAAGAAAGACCATTTTTCTATATAATGTCTCGTAACTGGTCCATCTCTTTGGCAAATATAATCATTCCGTCCTCGAAGAAGCTCGGTGGTATCGTACGCAAACACTCTCGCGAAGCTTCCTCAAGCTCTTCATCCGACGGGAACGGAATTCTTACCGGGGCTCCCAAATCGGCCTAAAAATATTTATATGACTTGGCGCTAGGTCTGAACTGAACGGTGGATCCCACAGCAGCTTACGACCAAGATTTTGAACGCACTGGATTCTTTTCCCTATTACACGAGGGTGTGCCTTATTCTGAAGCAAAATCACATTTTTTGAACGTTTCTCTCTCTGTTTTCATTTTGGATTTCAGACCTGGTAGTAGCTCACAGTAGATGTTTAAGTTTTAGGGGTGTAACGAATCAGCAGAGGACTTTTCATAGCGGAAAACAATGCAAACGTTAACTTTTTTCAAGGAGCTTGATTCGATATCGAACCTTTTCGATGTCGGCGAAAATGGCTTTCTCCACACCGTGCTCTACTGCATGCACTTTGGTCTCGTTGTGCCTGTCAATTCTCCAAGTGGACAGCCTACTGAAACCTCATTGGCGCAGACAGTTAATCATCAACTTTTAAGAAGATTTATCCACTCGTAAATATTTCGTTCACGATGAAAGCCATGCTTCAGAGTACAGGAAACGAATCACACCCGTTTCTTCATTGGTGCATGTCTGCAACAGGGTAATCATAATAAAATGCTCTGAAATCACTACGTATAGATCTATCCACTAAACCAGATCAGTTAATGCACAGAACAATATTGATATTGTACTATGTCAATCTTGAGCCGCTTATGTCAACGAAAGGAGCAGAAAAACGAACTGCCTTTATTTATTGACGTTACATCGTAGTTAAATCAGCAATCCAGACAGGGGAACCGAAGAAGATACTAACTTGAAGGAAAATGAGAGCATTAAAAACAGGTGGTGGTATGGTGTTGAAGTAAGTCTTCAGATTACGGCATACACGAATAGGAAAGCACTATCACAAGCCGACCGGAGTGGCCGAGCGGTTCTAGGCGCTACAGTCTGGAACCGCGTGACCGCTACGGTCGCAGGTTCGAATGCTGCCTCGTGTATGGATGTGTGTAATGTCCTTAGGTTAGTTAGGTTTAAGTAGTTCTAAGTTCTAGGGGACTGATGACCATAGCAGTTAAGTCCCATAGTGTTCAGAACCATTTGAACTATTTGAACCATTATCACAAAATCAGCCCATCGTGCAGAAAATTGTAGAAGGGGCAAATTCTACAATGTGCTTTAGGCCCACAGTAGAAGAATAAGATGCATAATGGGTTAAATAGAAGCAGAATTTGTTGATGCGTATACAGATGCATGCACATTACTCCCAATCTTCTCAAAATTGATGAAGTGTTGATGTGGGGTGCTACGTAATATACTGACTCCAGCCAGTCCCAAACAAAAAGTAACAGGCTTTGAACGTGGCTGCGCTTCGGCAACTGTGCATGAGATAACTTCAATGGATTAGAAATGAGAGCCAAACAATTCTGACATTTACAAAATGATCTGCAATAATTCTCCCAGTTACTATATTGGACAAACTGGTAAAGCAATCAAGGTGGGATATAAAGAACATCTGTTGGGAAAGAAAATTAGTTATGCACACAATTCCATCATTGCAGAACATGTGTTTATTGCTGATCATGCTCCGAAGAATCTGGAGGATACCGTGATCTTACACAAAGAAATTCTTCCAATCCATATGTGGCATGCAGCAAACCAGTGCTTAACAGTATTGGTTAAAAACAGTCTTGGTTGCAATTTTAGTTTTTTTTTTTTTGACTACCTGTGCCCCCATCTTACTCTGTTACTCGCTCCTGTGAACGGGAATGCGTTATGCAGATCTTGGCGCCTCTCGCGTCCATCTAGAAAAGATAACCTCGTCCATCTGGAAAAGATAACCTGAAGATGCCTAAATAAGGCGAAACGCGTCGTTGAAAAATAAAAAAAACAAACCAAAATTGCAACCAAGACTGTTCTTAACCTATACTTACACAAGGAAGTAAAGGACCGTTGCTATGGTCGCAGGTTCGAATCCTGCCTCGGGCATGGATGTGTGATGTCCTTAGGTTAGTTTGGTTTAAGTAGTTGTAAGTTCTAGGGGACTGATGACCTCAGATGTTAAGTCCCATAGTGCTCAGAGTCATCCGAACCATTTTAAAAGGCCGTAGATTACATTTATGGGAAGAGCTTGAAATTTTAGAGAAAAACGATGGCTACACTTTAAACGATCAGCTTCAGCTTGCAAGTAGACCTTTCCTGGAAGGCTTTAAGCTTCTAATTGTGGCCGAGTACCCACGTTTACCGCTTGGTACTGGCCTCCGCGTTGTGTTGGGTTTCTACAAACCTTGTGTTCAGTAAGAATGCCTCTCTTGTTAGTTAATAACGTACTTTGTCATCCACAGTTAGTTGCTTTTCAACATTTTAGTAATAAACCATCCCAGACCTATCGCCCCCTTTTTATTTTTAGTGTTTTTATTCTCCGTATAACATGGAGATTTCTGGGCATGTACACTGCTTAGTAAGGCTTCGATTATAACTTTACTGGTTTTTTATAAGATCCTCCTTCTAGTATATTTGTTCATATGGCATGCCTTATGAGTACGACCACTCCCCTCGGCACGATGTTTTACAGGTGATGACCTGCCATCCTACGTGCCCTTCCCCCTTCTTTTTTCCCAATTTGCCTTTGTCTTTCAATGTTTACAGTTTCTCTGTCACAGTGTGTCTTTTTATCGTAGTCCAGCGTGACAGGGGTCAACTGGATACGTCTAGTGTTGGACCTCTTATATAGTGGCAGTGTTCCTTGAAGTGGTTTTGCTTTGATGTTCAAGCACGATACGGTTGCGTATTCAAGAACAAGGGCTTCTCGTGCGGTTTGCACATTTTCTAAAGAGTCTGCTCTATTTACCTGAACCTGCGGGCTCTTTGTAAGCCATATGACTTTAGTGACACACTTTTTACTCCCTTTCCTCTCTCTCTTTCTTAATCATTTAGTTAAGATGCAAATTCTGTTAATAATATGTACTCGTGAGATCACACAAGCTGCCCATTGCAGCTACGCGCATATAAGACGCACGGGAGCGCCACCTACCAAATGTGGCTTCAGGCTAGTGTGTGTACTCTTCAGCTAGTCGGTGCATGTCACTAGCTCTGAACATGCCATATTTACGCTCTGTAGGAGCGATGCCAGGTGTTATATTTAAATATCAGTTTTTTACCAATCTTTTAAGTGGAATACTATATGTTGTTCAAAAAATGGTTCAAATGGCTCTGAGCACTATGGGACTTAACATCTGTGGTCATCAGTCCCCTAGAACTTAGAACTACTTAAACCTAACTAACCTAAGGACATCACACACATCCATGCCCGAGGCAGGATTCGAACCTGCGACCTTAGCAGTCGCGCGGTTCCGGACTGAGCGCCTAGAACCGCGAGACCACCGCGGCCGGCCATATGTTGTGCCCAGCGTAAAATACGTGATATTTTAAAAAATTCTGAGACAAAGCCCTACAGTAGCTACTACTTTCATATAATGTATTTTAAATGGCGGTAAATGGATGACATGCACTACACAGAGTCAACAGTTCCCACATTGGCTATAGATAATGTTACTTTTCGTGACTACGCTTCACTAAAAAAAATTTGTAAGCGTTTCTTGTAATTTTGCTTATTGTAATGTTAATATCTTTGTTCCAAATACAGTGTCGTTATCTTGTTGACAGGTACAGTATCTTCTGAAGAAGACGGTTTTAAAGTCGTCGAAACCATAATCAATCCTTAATAAACGTTTATTTTGCAACTGGTAGGCTGTTATTTTTAATCAGTCGAAAAAGTAATAGCTTTTATAGCAACCCCTGTATAGGGAGCATGAACCGAAATGACTTAGAGGCATTTCCAATCTGTGGCGACCGTTACGTCAACCAGTTCCCAGCTCGTTACAGCCACTGCGAGGCGACGCTAACAATACAGAAGGGACCAGACCAGAATTTACGGCGACGCACGCCCTGTAGGTCCCAGGTGGTTGTGACCAAAGGTCGCAAGGAGCTCACTCGTTTCGATCAGCTCCAGAAGTGGAACAGTAGTTTATTAGGAGCTGTTACTCTCAGTTCAGCTGAAGAAAAATCCGCTGGCAGGAATATGGTCGCTACACAACTTACCATGTGTGAGCGTACGCTACGACCGCGCTAGTTACATCTGTCACGTTAAACATGTCGAGCCAATTACGGGCCACACTCAACAACATATGGAATACGGAATTGCGCTCACTGTCCTTATAGATCTAACAGTAACTGTATATTGCAACTGGAAGCTAATGGGCATAATTCTCCCTCCACAAAGCAACGCTCATGATCGAAGTCTAATTAAGCAGTGCGTACATTGCGCACGTTGTTCGTCTGTTCGGCCCTTAAATTCAGATAAAATCCTCTTTATCAGGAAGTATACAAAGTGTGATAGAAAAATGAGAGGAAAGTGATGGGGCTGATTTTTATGTACCAATTTTTTTATTTTTTTTCCAAACAATAATACTGTCCCCTTCAAAGTTGTTCCCTTCGGCAGCTATATACCGGTAGAGTCAATATTCCCAGTATTGGAAGTAGCGTGAAGGCTTCAACTAGTGAAGTTTTAACATGTCGTTCACATTGTTTTCAATTTCACCAGACTCCCAAAATGATACCGTTTTAAGACTTTTAGAATTTCTGAAAAAGAAAACAGTCGCAAGGACTCAGGTCAGGTGAATATGGGGGATGTGGAATAACAGAAATGCATTTTGAAGTCAAAAATTTCGTGATGGACGGGGCCATCTGACTTCGGACGTTCTCATGATGCAGCATTCACTTGTCTGAAATGTCTGGTCTCACTCTATTCACCCTTTTCCTGAACCTTTCAAGGAATTCTTAGTAAAACTCTTGGTTCACGTTTTGCCCTGGAGTAACAAATTCTTTATGCATGAATACCCCCTCCCCCCTCCGTTGAAAAAGCAAATCAGAATTGTTTACATCTTTGAGTTGTTCATTCGAGTTTTTTTTTTTTCGGTCGAGGAGATGTTTCAGTGTAACGCTCCTCTCGTTGCCGCTTTGTCTCAGGATCGTACTAAAAAATCCAGGACTTACCATCTCTGACCCCACGACTGAACAATTCGTGGTCATTGGCAGTCCTCTCAAGAAGATTAACGCATGTTTCGTCCAATGTCCTTCTGCTCCGTTGTGAGATTTCTCGGCGCCTTCAGTCAAAATTTGATGTACGGCGGAAGTTTTCAACAGGTCACCTATCAAGCTTATTGTTAAACGTCAGTCTGTTCTCACAAGAGCACGTACACGTTCGTTTTCGTCGATTTTTGATGTTGAAGGTCTCTCTAAGCGAGGTTCGTCTTCAGTGTCTCCTCGGCTTTCCAAAAATGATTTGTGCGCTTGATAAAGAATGTTTCCCACAGGCCTGTTTCTACTTTTCAAAGGTCACATTCACCAAGTTTAATACAAACCATGGTGGTATAACGTTGCTCTAAATTCCACTATCCCATTTTCGTAATTCACAACAGAAACACAACTTGACTGATGGCGATCTCAAAAATCACGTGATGGCTGTACGGAGCTGAAACTCGGAATGAGCTTCTGGAAGGGATGAACAAAAGTACAACACAAGTACAACACAAGTACAACAACACGGTGTTGCCAGGTCGCTCGCAGTGCTGTCAGTCTCATTAGATTCGTCACGCACCTTGTAGATTATAATACCAGCTATATGAAAACTGCGCGAAGAGAAAATACCATAATCTGGCTTTTAGAAAAACTCCGACTTGTACAAGTATTTTTTCTTTAATTTTAACCCAACGGTGTTTCGACACCTTTTTTCATCCAGCGTGGACCTCTTTTACAGCTATAAAATATTATATAAAAGGATAAAACTATAACACATGCACATATACAGGGTGTTTCAAAAATGACCGGTATATTTGAAACGGCAATAAAAACTAAACGAGCAGCGATAGAAATACACCGTTTGTTGCAATATGCTTGGGACAACAGTACATTTTCAGGCAGACAAACTTTCGAAATTACAGTAGTTACAATTTTCAACAACAGATGGCGCTGCGGTCTGGGAAACTCCATAGAACGATATTTTTCACATATCCACCATGCGTAGCAATAATATGGCGTAGTCTCTGAATGAAATTACCCGAAACCTTTGACAACGTGTCTGGCGGAATGGCTTCACATGCAGATGAGATGTACTGCTTCAGCTGTTCAATTGTTTCTGGATTCTGGCGGTACACCTGGTCTTTCAAGTGTCCCCACAGAAAGAAGTCACAGGGGTTCATGTCTGGCGAATAGGTAGGCCAATCCACGCCGCCTCCTGTATGTTTCGGATAGCCCAAAGCAATCACACGATCATCGAAATATTCATTCAGGAAATTAAAGACGTCGGCCGTGCGATGTGGCCGGGCACCATCTTGCATAAACCACGAGGTGTTCGCAGTGTCGTCTAAGGCAGTTTTTACCGCCACAAATTCACGAAGAATGTCCAGATAGCGTGATGCAGTAATCGTTTCGGATCTGAAAAATGGGCCAATGATTCCTTTGGAAGAAATGGCGGCCCAGACCAGTACTTTTTGAGGATGCAGGGACGATGGGACTGCAACATGGGGCTTTTCGGTTCCCCATATGCGCCAGTTCTGTTTATTGACGAAGCCGTCCAGGTAAAAATAAGCTTCGTCAGTAAACCAAACGCTGCCCACATGCATATCGCCGTCATCAATCCTGTGCACTATATCGTTAGCGAATGTCTCTCGTGCAGCAATGGTAGCGGCGCTGAGGGGTTGCCGCGTTTGAATTTTGTATGGATAGAGGTGTAAACTCTGGCGCATGAGACGATACGTGGACGTTGGCGTCATTTGGACCGCAGCTGCAACATGGCGAACGGAAACCCGAGGCCGCTGTTGGATCACCTGCTGCACTAGCTGCGCGTTGCCCTCTGTGGTTGCCGTACGCGGTCGCCCTACCTTTCCAGCACGTTCATCCGTCACGTTCCCAGTCCGTTGAAATTTTTCAAACAGATCCTTTATTGTATCGCTTTTCGGTCCTTTGGTTACATTAAACCTCCGTTGAAAACTTCGTCTTGTTGCAACAACACTGTGTTCTAGGCGGTGGAATTCCAACACCAGAAAAATCCTCTATTCTAAGGAATAAACCATGTTGTCTACAGCACACGTGCACGTTGTGAACAGCACACGCTTACAGCAGAAAGACGACGTACAGAATGGCGCACCCACAGACTGCGTTGTCTTCTAAATCGTTCACATCGCTTGCAGCGCCATCTGTTGTTGAAAATTGTAACTACTGTAATTTCGAAAGTTTGTCCGCCTGAAAATGTACTGTTGTCCCAAGCATATTGCAACAAACGGTGTATTTCTATCGCTGCTCGGTTAGTTTTTATTGCCGTTTCAAATATACCGGTCATTTTTGAAACACCCTGTATTATTGCTACTACTCGCTTCAGACTGCATTAATTTCAATCTAGACTCTGCCGGATAGCCTTCTCTCACGTATTTTATGGTTTGGATAGCCATACATTATCTGGTAACAGTTTTACATCAGTAACAGAAATTAAATATACACACATCAAAAAAAGTTTTGCATCACCTCGGAACCGAGAGTTCCGGAGCCAGTACAGAAAATTGGAATAGAGATCAACATAAGCATCATTTCCGCCCTTTTTGTTGCTCATGAAAACCACACATTGCATGTTGTACCACCACACAGCGAGACCTTCAGAAGTGGTTGTCCAGACAGCTGTACACATCGCTACCTCTAATACCCAGTAGCACGTCCTCTTGCGTTGACGCATGCCTGTATTCGTCGTGGCATACTATCCACAAGCTCATCAAGGCACTGTTGGTCCAGATTGTCCCACTCCCCATCGGCGATTCGGCGTAGATCCCTCAGAGTGGTTGGTGGGTCACGTAGTCCATAAACAGCGCTTTTCAATATAACCGAGGCATGCTCGATAAGGAATGTCTGGAGAACTTGCTGGCCATTCTAATCGAGCGATGTCGTTATCCTGAACGAAGTTATTCACAAGACGTGCACGATGGGGGCGCGAATTTTCGTCCATGAAGACGAATGCCTCGCCAATATGCTGCCAATATGGTTGCACTATCGGTCGGAGGATATCATTCACGTATCGTACAGCCGTTACGGTGCCTTCCATGACCACCAACCTATTGTGCACAGTTTGAGTCGTAACATGACGCCTTGTAGGTGCACGAAAAGCATTATTCAACTTGGTGGCTTTGCTGTCAGGGTTCCTCCGAGCCACAATCCGTAGGTAGTGGTCATCCACTGTAGTAAGCAGGCCTTGGGCGGCCTGAGTGAGGCATGTCATCGACAGTTCCTATCTCTCTGTATCTCCTCCATGTGCGAACAACATCGCATTGGTTCACTCAGGGACGCTTCCTGGCGTAAAGTAACAATGCGGACGCTATCGAAACGCGGTATTGACCGTCTAGGCATGGTTGAACTACTGATAACACGAGGCGTGTATCTCCTTCCTGGTGGAATGACTGGAACTGATCGGCTGTCGGACCCCCTCCGTCTAATGGGCGCTGCTCATGCATGGTTGATCACATCTTTGGGCGGGTTTAGTGACATCTGTGAACAGTCAAAGGGACTGTGTCTGTGATACAATATCCACAGTCAACGGCTATCTTCAGGAGCTCTGGAAACCGGGGTGATGTGCGTATATTTCCCATTTTCACTGACGAATGGGACAAAGGATTTTATTGTGCGGTAAATTATATTTAAGAAAGAGTATTCATGGTATAAAAGTGCGTCACAAAAAATATAGCATCATGCAGACGACAGTTTGGGGAGTATTTTGACTACGGCATTACTGTGCGTATTTTCTGTCATGAAATTGTTTCTACGTAATCAATTACAGTTCAGAAGGTGCTATAACATACACAATACACAATACTAGAAGGAAAAATCCACTGCATTTCTCTTCATTAAAACTCGCTTCAGATCAGAAACGGGTGAATAATGCAGTTAATAAAATTTTCTGTCACTCTACCACAAATTTTGAATGGTTGGCAGATAACAAAGTTAAATTTGAAATTAAATTGAATTAATCACTTCTGTGAAAGTCAGTCTATTCCTTTGAAGTATTTTTATTTATAAACTTGCAGCGTATTTAGTGCAAAATCCTTATTTTCTGTTATGTGTACTCAGTTGTAAATGGCTGCCTTGCAACAATATCCAAGCGACAATTAAGGCAATATTCTGTAAACTGATTTGTTGTACGTGATTACGATACATTATACAAAATGACCTGTGGGAGGCGTAGCTATCTCACAAAGAGAAAAACGATTTGCAGAAGTGCAAGACAGAGATGGTGAAGAGACTTAACGACATGAACTACGTAACGAATAATACGTCTCAACATGACCATGCCGATCGAGATGGTGCGGTACATACATCACAGAACTTACATTTGGATCACAGAGGTTCGAATCACCACCCAGCAATAATCCATATTTAGGTTTCCCGTAGCATCTGTGTATCACTGTAGCTAATGAGGGGATAATTCTTTTGGTAAGGACACACAGATTTCTTTCCCCTATATGAGCGTGTTCTTCTTTTATAATGACACTGGCATCGACGGAGAGTGAAAATCCAATCTACCTTCCTTCAGCATGGCTATGATAACGATAGCAGCTGCAACACCTTGTCAGAAACTTACTGCTAAACCTGACTGTCTGCATGATGTGATTCTTAGTGGTGATCTAGTGTCTGGCACTTCTTTTTTTCATTTCTTAGGTTCCTCGCTTTCCATTCTGTAGAATAGCAAATCTTAAGCTGGTCCCGTTAAAAGTCGATTCGTAGGAAGTCCTCGAACGTGTGTTAAACTTATTATTTCCTGAGCCAAGATCTGTCTCTACTAGCTGCTCTGTAATTGCTTTCGTATCACTTTCCGAAGTGGAACCAGGTAGATGATTCGCTGGATTATAATTATTATCACACAGTTTATTGGTAACATTTGACGCATGATAAGAGTTTGATGATCCTGTTGCAGCCGAGGGGCGTGTGGGTTTTTTCTAATAGAGACGATAGATCCGTTGTATTGAGAGAGCCTTTCGGCGAAATTTGGGACTACGCAATGTCTCTGTGCTGATTTGCTCGAGAAGACATGTTGTCTTGGCATGCTCGCTAATGCGTGTTTAAGCACCTTATGGGGCACACCGTTCAACACAGCTAACGCTGTAATCGTTGTGGTTTGGGCGCTGGGTGGGAATGAGTTGTTCAGATGCAGAGAGGAAGCCGTCGCCTCGGAATACAACTCTGACTGGATTATTGCGAAATTCTTGAGCGAAAAACCACTAAGTGAAATGAGTCAATGTAATTTCCGATTAAAAGACAATTTATTTTACGTTAAAACAGTCCAGGAGTTCTATATCAGGAAGTTTCCGTGTCGCCGTAATGAGGTTGCAAACGTGACATCAATTTTTCGATCATCGTATGTGGGAGAAAAACGTTTTTTGGTTGTGTCAATTCTGGAGCCTGAGGAATTCCTCTGCAGCAGTCAACATGGCTTCCGAAAACAATGATCGTGTGAAACCCAGCTCGCTTCTACGAGACCGAGAAAACAGTAGGTACAGGCATCCAGGTACAGGAGAGCTGCACGGGGCACAAACGCCACAAAGACAACGAACAGCCGCCAAACTCCGCTGTGACAGCGCACTACATCTTCCACGGACAAGTCTTGAATTGTGACGCCACCAAGTATAATAGATTCAGCAGTCCAACACCTTCCTGGATTAATTTCCAAAAGATGCTCTAGAGATCCAACTCCACGACGAACTACTGAATAAAGACAGCCAATTTCAATTGAGCAAGGCCTGGGGCATCGCGTACAATATGGTCAAATGACAGCGATAACCTAGTTGGAAAACCGCCCCTGCCATGGCAACTAACGAGTACAAAGATGCAGACACCCCGCATAAAATATGGCGCCCAGCTAAAGACAGTCATCAGGAACGCCTGAAAATGACAAGAAGTCGGCCTGCCAAAATATCACGCTTTCTGTTCGTCTGCACCCGCCTCAGTGCCCAAGAAATTTCAAAACAGAGTCATATACAGAGAGGTCCAGAAAAATGTAGACACTCTTTGATACTTATATCTTTGGAACAAAATGCCATATAGTTGCAATTTTGCGTGGTTGCGCAGTCCATTGTTTTCTCAACAGATCTTGTCGCGCGTTTTCCAGCAGATGGCAGTGTAGCAATGAATTACGTAAGATTGTCGTTTGAGCAATGCAAGGCCGTGTTGAAGTGGTACTGGAAGTGGGAGAACATTATGGAGGTACAACGGCAATGGTGTAAATTGTACGTAAGTCAGCCACCAACAGGTACAACAATTTATCGTATTCGGGATAAATTTGAGGCCGACGTTACTGTTCAGGATGTGCATATGCAGAGGTCTGGCCGGCCAAAAACATCAAGAAGTCCAGCTTCCAGCCCTGCTTTGTTGCAACATATTACTAGGTCACCTCAAAAATCTGTGAACCAGGGTGTATGTGAAATCGTGGTAAGCCGATCAAGTTTACGACGAGGCTGCAAAGTGGAAAGTGTGCATTCCAAGATCGTTGCACGCTATGAACGAAGACGATGCAGATCGAAGGGTGGGGTACTGCGAGTGGTTTGAAGGCATGCTTCGCGATGATGAACGGTTTGCTGGTTTCGTTATCTGGTCTGACGAGGAGCAATTCAAACTGAATAGTACTGTAAACGTCCACAACTGCGTGTACTGGGCTCCTGAAAATCGTCACGTTCGCGTCGACAAACACGTTAATCTAGCGGGTGTTAATGTGCGGTGTGATCTGTCATCGTGCGGTTTGATTAGCTATTCTTATTTGAAAATACCGTAATTGACAAGGTGTATCTTCATATGTTGCATACATCGAGTTTACTTGCCACCCGAGAAGTGTTTAAAAATGAAAGATTTTACCTAAAATAGAGGGCGCTCCGCCTGAATACCACAGACATGTCGGGGCCTACTTATATGAAAATCTTCCTGGACGATGGACAGGTCGATGGATAGCTCGAGGAGGAGTGGCTTCGACATTTTTTGACTGCTAATGCGGGTCACTTTGAACAAAATAACCTTTCCCCTGTGCAAGAATTGCGTATGTCATTTTGTTCCATCAATATCGACTGTCAAAGAGCGCCTACATTTTTATGAACCCCTCTGTATATTTCCAACTTTGGCTACATAGATTTTAAATACTGGAGGCATGCCTACATTGCGTCAGGCTAGAATCGAGGCTGCAGAAACAGGATAATTCACGGACGAGCGATAATTTTATGGTCACCTGTTTAATTGTGTGTTCACACAAAACCCGTAAATTACGGGCTGGTGACTTGTAGGACTTGGAGATCGATAGTGTCTCAGATATCCTTCATAGGTTTCAGATCAGGCGAATCTGGTGGCCACGACATTAACGTCAGTTAATTATCAAGCTCCTCAAACTATTACAGCACAATTCTGGCCAGCAGCAAAATGCCATCGTCATCGGGGAATACGTTAAGTATGACGGGGATCAAGTCGACAACAGTGGTGTTCACATACGGTAGTCCACAGCTGGAATTCACTTTCGGTTACTATCACAGATCCCGTGGAAGCCCAGGTGTCCCCCCACAGAAAAATACTTCCCCTACTAGCCCTCACCTGTGGCGCGGTGCTTGTTTTGAGCATGTATGATGACGTATGAGGGCGCGACTATCGACCTGGTGTTACGAGAAACTTCATTCATCTTACCAGGTGATAACGGTTCCATCGATCCACTGCCCAACTCGATGTTTCAGTGTACGATGCAATCTATACTGATGATATCGTTGGGTCACATTCTGTGAAACGGTGTTGACGTCGAACAACTTGGCGCCTGTTCGTGGTTTCACCTTCCTTCAATTACTTTCCACAGATGCTCACGACGCCGGCCGCGGTGGCCGAGCGGTTCTAGGCGCTTCAGTCTGGAACCACGCGGCTGCTACGGTCGCAGATTCGAATCCTGCCTCGGGCATGGATGCGTGTGATGTCCTAAGGTTAGTTAGGTTTAAGTAGTTCTAAGTGACCTCAGATGTTAAGTCCCATAGTGCTTAGAGCAATTTGAAGCATTTTTAGATGTTCACGACAGCAGCACACGAACAGCCTACCAGCTGTGCCGTTGCCAAGATATTGTTGCGGAGGCGTCGGGCCATAACAATGGGTTCTTTGTCAGACTATTTACTAAACTGAAGCGCCAAAGAAACTGGTATAGGCATACGCATTCAAATACAGGGATACGTAAATAGGCAGAATACGGCGCTGTCGTCGGCAACGCCTATATAAGACAAAAGTGTCTGGCGCAGTTGTTAAGATCGGTTACCGCTGCTACAATGGCAGCTTATCAAGATTTAAATCAGTTTGATTGTGGCGTTTAAGTCGGCGCACGAACTATGGGCCACAGCTTCTCCGAGGTAGCGATGAAGTGGGGGTTTTCCCGTACGACCATTTCACGATGTTACGAATCCGGTAAAATATCAAATCTCCGAAATCGCTGCGTCCGGAAAAAGATCTTGAAAGAACAGAACCAACAACGACTGAAGAGAATTGTTCAACGTAACAGAAATGCAGCCCTTACGCGAATTGCTGCAGATTTCAATGTTGGGTCACCAACAAGTGTCAGCGCGCGAATCATACTACGATACGTCATCGATATGGGCTTTCGGAGCATAAGGCCCACTCGTGTACTCTTGATGACCCTACGACACGAAGTTTTACGCCTCGCCTGGACTCGTCAACATCGACTCGTTTCAAATTGTATCGAGCGTATTGACGAGTACGGATATAGAGACAACCTCATGAATGCATGGACCTTGCATATCAGCAGGGGCTGTACAAGCTGATGGAGGCTCTTTGATGGTGTGGGACGTGTGCATTTGGAGTGATAAGGGAACCCTGATACGTCTAGAAACGAACCAGATGGGTGACACGTACGTAAGCATCCAGTCTGATCACCTGCATCCATTCATGTCCGTTGTGCATTCCGACGGACTTGGTAAATTCCAGCAGGACTGTGCGAAAGCCCAAACGTCCAGAATTGCTACAGAGTGGCTCCAGGAACACTCTCCTGAGTTTAAACACTTCCGCTAGGCGCCAAACTGCCCAGACATGAACATTATTGAGCATATCTGGGATGCCTAGCAAAGTGCTGTTCAGAAGAGATCTCAACCTCCTCTTATTATTATTCATGTATCTACGGTTCCGTCCAGCACTACTTTAGTCATTAGTCGAGTCCATGCCACGTCGTGTTGCGGCACTTCTGCGTGCTCTCTGGGCTCCTACATGGTGTTAGGCAGGTGTTCAAATGGTTCAAATGGCTCTGAGCACTATGGGACTTAACACCTATGGTCATCAGTCCCCTAGAAGTTAGAACTACTTAAACCTAACCAACCTAAGGACAGCACACAACACCCAGCCATCACGAGGCAGAGAAAATCCCTGACCCCGCTGGGAATCGAACCCGGGAACCCGGGCGTGGGAAGCGAGAACGCTACCGCACGACCACGAGCTGCGGACTTAAGCAGGTGTAGCAGTTTCTTTGGTTCTTCAGTGTATATGTAATTTGAAGGTGGAGGGGGCAGAAGGAAAGAAAATGCAAGAGATTATTGATGTCATCTGTATCGGGACAGTACGTTGACGAGCTACAATGTGTACTGGGCCGGGATTCGAACTCGGGATATCGTTCTTAGTAGGTAACAGCGTTAAAGACTGTGCCATCCAGGACGCAGTGTTAGTGCAACTGCGCGGGCCATCTCGACACGCTTCACGTCCGACCCACACCCCCACCGTGCACCACCTATCCACATTCACATATTGTCTTACTATGTGCAGTTCTGTGTTTTCGGCGTGCAGGGCAATGTGCTTCAGACATGCATGAACGCCCCTCCCAAGGAACAGACACTGCTACGATCGACAGCTATATGAAATGGAAGAAATGTATTCAGAATTTTGAATACGATTAAACTGTTGCTACACAAATTACTAGTGACAAATTTGTGCTGGACTAGGACTTCCCCACTTTACGCGAGTGAACGCTTTAATCGCTTCCGCTATCCAAGCGCGCCCCCAGGACTGAACCAAATCTCCATTTTTCACTGAGCTTCCAAGTCCTGCACTCGCACAATTGCTGTGATTGTTGCACAGGAGGAGACTTCATTATTATTGTCGTGGCCTGTCCAGTAGAGATGGGCAAAACTGTTCTTTTCAGAGATTGGATCAGAACTGTTCACTCCCTGAAATGAATTAGCTCTTTTTCATGACTCACCACTCATTTACAATAGAAAATAAATGGAAGGCACATTGCCATTTAAACTTGGTTTATTCCAGTACTATACCTTATTTTGATCTTATTTGATCCTATTTTGAAGTAACACAGATAATGAGTAAGAATTTTGTATTGTTTATTGAAATTTCCACGATATGACAAAGTTTTTGATTATTGATTTATTTTGCACTATCGTGGTTTTTTGGGTGATCGGAAAATGTTGTAACTTGAGATTTACATTAACAATATATTTGGCTATAATGTATTAAAATTTCATTAACCTCATACAAATACATCACAAGCCATATATTTTTAAAGTGAACGTTTCCTTCCGAAGACGCCTAAAATCGCAAAATCCGTACCAGAATAAGAAAAAAAAATATAAATTTGACTGTAAAACGAAAGTGCTGCATATAGCCTTATGCAGAATAAAACAAGGAAAATATTGGTGTATCACATTTTGCGATACGTTTATCGGTTTGCTCGTAATTAAAGTGTAAATTCGAGTGTCCGTAATAAAAATCCTATAGTAAGAGGAGTCATCAGGAACCTAATCTAATCAGTTTAAACAAATAAAAATAAAATAAAAACAATTGATGTATACATAACATAATAATGTAATATACATAGCGGTATTACTACGAAGAACAATATCCAGCAGAGACGGACTCCGAATCAGAGGCACTGAGTCGAGTAGGTCGAGCCGCGAGCTGTATTACTGCGTGAGCTGAGACCGCAGAGACCAGAGTGACACCTGAGTCGCTTTGCTCAACGCTCTGGCTAGAGTCGAGACGGTGGGGTGAGCATTGAGCGGGCGAGTTCCGAGGGTGGGGGGAGCGGTGAACTCACCCGCTCCGAGACAAATCGTCCGTTCCCTTGCGAGCAGGTTGTTGCAAGTAGTTCCTATGTTATCCGCTAGGTGGCTCTTTGTCCTGTTGCTCGCATCAACTGCCCAGAGGGCAGGACGTGCGACTGAAACGATCGCCGACAGAGTGCGATGCGAAGTTAAGCTGCTGCACGCGGCAGACGACACACAGAGACGGCACGGCATATGTGAAACACAAAATCCAATGGGGCACTGCACAATGCAGGCAGCCAAGGTAGAAGCAGGGCAGAGGCCGGCGCTGGCTGTGTTGTGTGGCGTGCACTGTGCTCTGACCAGCAGAGGCGCTGCTGATATGCTCCGTCTCTCTCTCTCTCTCTCTCTCTCTCTCTCTCTCTCTCTGCCGTGGGAAACATTTGGAGCTACCGTTCTTTTTTTCTGAATCACTGATTGTTCACTCCTTTGAAAGATTCAACTCTATGAATTAGTTCAAGAGCGGATCCCCCATCTCTACTGCCTAGGCATGTAATACTATTCAGTGTCTGTGTTTCTCGGTGTACTATGCAATATACTTCAGACGTGCAGGTGTGGACACTCAGTGACATATGGACATTTGGGTCAGTCCTGGAAGCGTACTCCCACAGCTGAAGTGGTTAAGGTGACTGATTGTGTAAAGCTGAAAATCTGGATTCAAGTCCCAGTAATAAATTGTGCAGTTGCTGCCTAATCATATTTGCAAATCCGAATACATTTCTACCTTAACTTCTGTTAGTATTTTTCACCATATGCAGCACGTATCGCTAGAAGCATCACCATTCGGAACTACTCCATTTACACGTATGGTCTTTACCGCATCATATGCCCGCAACCATTCTATCAGTCGGTGGGTGGTGGTGATAATATTTTATCTCATCCGTCTATATCTAGTGATGTGCACTGAGCTGACAAAAGTCATGGGACATCTATTAATATATCATGGGGCCTCCTTTCGCCCGGCATAGTGCAGCAACTCGATGTAGCACGGACTCAACAAGTCGTTACAAGTCCCCTACAGAAATATTGAGCCTTGCTGTCGTTATAGCCACCCATAATTGCGAAAGCGTTGCCCATGCAGGTGTGCACGAGCTGACCTATCGATTATGTCCCATTAATGCTCGATGGGATTCATGTCGAGCGATTTGGATGACCAAATCATTCGCTCTAATTCTCCGGAATGTTCTTCAAACCAGTCGCGAACAGTTGTGGCCTGGTGACACAGCGCGTTGTCTTACATACAAAAATTCCATCGTTGTTTGGAAACATGAAGTCCTTGAATGGCTGCAAATGGTCTGGGTGTAACCGAACACAGAAAAAGAAGGAAGGAAGATAGAGTTTAACGTCCCGTCAACATCGACGTCATTAGAGACGGAGCACAAGCTCGGATGGTGTCAAATATAGCGAAAGAAATCGGCCGTGTCCTTTTAGCGGAACCATACCGGCACTTGCCTGGAGCGATCTAAGAGAAATCACGGAAAACCCAAATCCGTACGTGGGCTTGAACCGTCGTCCTCCCAGACACGGGTCCAGTTTGTAGTAGTAGCCGATCTTAGTCGTTTCCCGTCAGTGATCGGTTCAGTTGGACCAGAGGACCCAGCACATTCCACGTAAAGACATTCGACACCGCTATGGAGCTACCACCCTCTGGTATAGCGCCATGTTGACAACTTTGGTTTACGGCTTCGTGTCTCTGGGCCACACCCGAACCCTGCCATCAGCCCATACCAACTGAAAACGGGTCTCGTCTGGCTAGGCCACGGTTTTCCAGTCGTCCATGATCCAGCGGATACGGTCACGATCTCAGGAGATACGCTGCAGGTGATGTCGTGCTGTTGGCAAAGGCACTAGTGTTGATCGTCTTCTGCTATACCACTTTAGCGCCAAATTTCGCCGCACTGTCCTACCACATACGTTCGTCGTACGTTCCACATTGATTCCTGCCCTTATTTCAAGCAGTGTTACCTGTCTGTTAACAGTGACAGCCCTGTGCAAACACCACAGCACTCGGTCGTTAAGAAAAGGCCGCCGGTAGCTCCATTATCCATGGTGACAAGTAATGCCTGAAATTTGATATTCTTGGTATTCTCTTGACGCTGTATATCTCGGAATATAGAATTCCTTAACGATTCCCGAAATGGAATGTCCGATGCACCTAGAACCAACTACGATTCCGCTTTCATTGTCTGTTAATTTCCGTCGTGCGGCCATAATCACGTCGAAAATATTTTCACATGGATCTCCTGGGTACAAAAGATACCCCCGCCACTGAAATACCGCCGGCCGGTGTGGCCGTGCGGTTCTAAGCGCTTCAGTTTGGAACCGCGTGACCGCTACGGTCGCAGATTCGAATCCTGCCTCGGGCATGGAAGTGTGTCATGTCCTTAGGTTAGTTAGATTTAAGTAGTTCTAAGTTCTAGGGGACTGATGACGTTAGAAGTTAAATCCCATAGTGCACAGAGCCATTTGAACCACTGAAATACCTGTTTATACCTTGTGCACGCAGTTCTACCGCTATCTGTATATTTGCATATCACTGTCCCTTGACTAGCCTTCTCAGTGTATTTATCCATACGACGAGTATTCCATCTTGTTGTGTGCAATGTGATACCTTTATTCTCAGAACTATATCTAGTGACTGTTACTGGTAATAACACAGTGAAGACTAAGTGCAGAAGGGTTCAATAGCGTTCAATACATGCACTGCCTAATATGAAAGGGAAAAATAGATTTTGCAGCGTAACATACGTTTTCAGTATTGGTACCTTCCTAAGTTTCTCATACGTCTTCACAATTATCCGAAAAAATCCTTTAGCAGTAACTGACAATCTTTTACGTTTGCCGATACATTATTTATTTTCTAGTGCAGTTAATAACGCCAACGGCCTTGCCGCAGTGGTAACACCGGTTCCCGTCTGATCACCTAAGTTAAGCGCTGTCGGGCTGGGCTAGCACTTGCATGGGTGACCATCTGGTCTGCCGAGCGCTGTTGGCAAGCTGGGTGCACTCAGCCCTTGTGAGGCAAACTGAGGAGTTACTTGACTGAGAAGTAGCGGCTCCGGTCTCGTAAACTGACATACGGCCGGGAGAGCGGTGTGCTCACCCCATGCCCCTCCGTATCCGCATCCAGTGACGTCTGTGGGCTGAGGACGACACGGCGGCCAGTCGGTACCTTTGGGCCTTCATGGCCTGTTCGGGAGTAGTTTTTCTGTATAGGCTGCAGATCATTCGTAGCAGGCCATTCCTTCATTCAGTCGTGGTCTTACTTGTCTGTGAGGACATCAGAAGTTTTGAAGCAGTGGATCAGCAGCAATGCAGCAGTCTCTGTCTTCCACGTGTTCATCGCATACACCTTTTCACCCACTATCCCATTCTTAGATGTCATTGGTATTGATAATTATTGCTGTGGCCAATACCTCTCATAGCCTCAGAAATGAATCTCAGATTGCAAAAATAAGGTGCAGGACGTACATAGAAAAGTTGACCCTGAGATTGTTCGTAAATGGAACCGAAAGTTCCGCTAATCACAATCACTGATATTTCTCAGCAATATGTCTCGTTTCATTCATCAATAGAAAACAACTATTTCAAAATAAGACCTGGTAAAATTAGCTAAATACGCTACACGGCGACATTCAGCGCTTATCTATTATTGCACAGCAACTTCAGAGTACACAATAACGAAACGATTTGTACAGTGATAGCTACAGATATTTTCGATTCAAAATGGCTCTGAGCACTATGGGACTTAACTACTGAGGTTATCAGTCCCCTAGAACTTAGAACTACTTAAACCTAACTAACCTAAGGACATCACACACATCCATGCCCAAGGCAGGATTCGAACCTGCGACCGTAGCGGTCACGCGGTTCCAAACTGACACGCTTAGAACCGCACGGCCACACCGGCCGGCGATATTTTCGAGCAAAAGCGTGTTTTGAGTTAGTCATTCACTGCGAATATTGATTTAATCCACTGGTTTTGACAGACCACAATAAGAATACAAAAAATATACCTCTACGCTGTCATGTCACCCACAGCAGGGACAGACGAGAGACAAAAACGTGAGAAATATATATCACACGAAAAATGACGCTCCACTGACTCATTTTTTTTAGGACGTTGTGGTCAATTAAGTCCGAGCTTTACGCTAAGTCAGCTATTGTAAAATATTGCCTACTTCTGGAAACTTTCTGACGAAACTTTGAACAGTTTTCACCAGATCCCCACAAGTAGAGAATCGAAGTACTGCTTGAAATCTCTCATTCGCGTTTGGTAGAAACTTACTGAACTGAAACCAGTAACCCAGGAACCTGTGTATTCGAAACTGCCTCTTTGGCTGAAGAAAGAAATCATTATCACAGGCAAATGTGTATAGAGACTTTTTTAGCGTTGATAATTTTCAGTTTTGTTAAATCAGTCGTAAATTCCACCATATAATCTGCATGATACGTGAAGTATAGTATGTTGGTGTATACGTGTCTGTACTGATTTTAATCCGCCTCAAGTCTTTGTAGAGCTTGTCACAGTTTTTTTCTTTTTTGAGAAAAGAGAAGTAATAGTCATGACAAAGGACGTTAATTAGTATCTAATGTGAAACAAATGACAAAATGCCAAGTTATTTTGAAGATGTCTTTGCAACATCTTAAAGCTTAGCAAGAGTACAGTTTTATAATACGCTCTTGTACTCTGGAAATACTGTCTCTTTGGGTTGAGTTTCCCCAAAAACTGGTTCCATAAATCAATAGTGAATGGAAACATGTGCAGTAAACTAGTTTCTACTATTTTAAATCACCTATGACAGTAATCACGCGTACTGCAAACAAGTTGAACCAAAGAACTTCATTAATAGTAGGCAGTGGGTTATTCACTTGAGATTGTGATCTATCTGTTGTCCCAAGAACTTGACATTCACTTGTTCATGTATTTCATTGATTAAGACAATTATTGTGTTAGCTTGTAGAGGTCTACGCGAAGTACTGAAATTAATTTTATCAAAATTCAAATGATAATCTATTTGTCTTAAAATATCCGCTTAGTTTTCTAATATTTCATTAGCTGGCTTTTCAAAAAGAGGACTGGTCCTACTTTTTATTCTTATACTATTACCATCAGAATTAAAAGAATCCGATTAAGATGACAGCTTTCCGATCCTCGTGGTGGCACTCAGATTCCATCCCAAACCAGGTTCTTGTACTGATGGTTTAGCAAGATTACGATTGATATCCGATTATGTTTCAGTCTCTAATAGTTTGAAGCATGTGATGAGGAGGAAGTAAAGGCTGTAAATTCAGCTAAATACTTAATGATTACAATTATGGATAACTTCAGTTGGAACGATCACATAGATAATGCGCATCAGATGGGACTGACGAAGGATATCGAAAAAGTTCAAAGAAAGGCAGCTCGTTTTCAATTATCATGAAATATGGGAGACAGTATAACGGACATGATGCGTCAATTAGGGTGGCAGTAACTCAAACGAAGGCGATTTGCGTTGCGGCAGAATCTTGTCGCTAAGTTCAGTCACCAACTTTCTCCTCCGAATGCGAAAATGTTCTGTTGGCTCCCACCTACATAGCGAGAAATAATCATCATGGCACAATAAGAGAAATCAGAGCTCGTTTCTCCCGCGCGATGTTAGAGAGTGGAACCGTAGAGAAATAACTTGAAGATATTTCGACGAACCCTCTGCCATGTACTTAATTGTGAACTGCAGAGTACTCCTGTAGGTGTAGATGAAGTAGAAAACTGAAGAGGAAATGTGTAGGTGTAGATGAAGTAGAAAACTGAAGAGGAAATGTGCTTTATTTCCGTGAAAGTATTGATGACATCGTAGTAACTGTAACCCTAGCACTAATTTGTAACATGGACATAATACATTCGAGGGTGTCATGTGGGGTGATTCTTAGCAGCCAAGTAAGGCTCAAATGAGAGTGATCCTTAACGAAGTGAACGCATTTACCCAAAACACGCGTCCATTGTAAGAAGACCTCGCACTCTGTTTTTAACCTGGCTGGTACAAACCGATCCTTTTGTCAAGGTTTTCCCTCCTGGTTTCCAGTGCCTTTCGGCTTTATCGCAGCATCACGCTGATGCTCAGCTTCCATGAAGGTGACCATACGCTCTTGCCAGAAATCTGGAAGCTCGTAATTGCCGTTAATGTACCTTTCTTGCAGGTAACTGCTGCGGCCAGACATTATTATAACAATCTCTACGTAATGAGCTAATTTGTGACTTTAACATATATCATCCCTTCATCCGCTTCAACTACTGTTATATTCCATTCGTAAGGCGTCTTGACGTGTGTTTTTACAATCCGTATTGGCAGTATTGCAGAGCAGTCGTGATTTTAAATCTTCAGTCCATAATATTTGTGGTTTGCGCTTGTAATAGCCGATTCTAGATCGACATCCGAAATTATGCATCATTGTTGCCTCCATAGTAAATAATTTAATAATAATAGTCTTCAGAATCGTTGCAACGAAAGAAACTTTCCTTTACGTAACTTCACACTTAAGCGCCCTGAATAAACCTGATCGTGACAGGTATTACTCACATTAATAGGTTCCTTGAACATAAAGCTGAAATTGGAAAATAGGTAACACAAAGTTGTTCGTGATCACTATATCTTTTTAACCTTATTAACGTTTTCATGGAACAAGCTGTGTAGACTTTCAAAACAAAAACACCTCGAGTCAAGGAAAACAGAAGTACCATCCACTGTATAAGATTTGAAGATGATATTACCCTAATAACTGATAGGAGAAAACATAAGCAAACTATATTTTCTAAATTTCCAACAATTCAGAAAAACGTACGACTGTAAGCAAATCCAAGTTGAGAAGGACATTCGACATTAAAACCGAAAGATATGAATAAAAAATGTTAAATCAGTTTCTAGGCATGTTAATTACAACAGAAAGCAGACGATGTGTCGAACTCACGAAATGACTTGCAACGTGAAACATGCCTTTATTGCAAGTTAACAAATGTAAAGATGTTCACACGTAGCGTTCCCTATATGGCAGTGAAATTATTGCAAGTTAAAATGTAAAGATGTTCACATGTAGCGTTCCCTATATGGCCGTGAAAGTTGGATTCTGTTGAAACAGAAAGCGTTTAGAAGTGATAGAAATTTGTCTTTAGAATAGACTAACAATAATCAAGTAGACAGAAAGAAAATTCATTGACAATGTTTTGCAGTGAGTGGATGGATCTCGAAAGCTGCTATTTAAAATAGGAAACTAAACATCTTGTATATTTAATTACACACAACAAACTTTTCTATTAAAAAACCAAGGAGGAAACAAGAACGAAAATGGTAGAACTATCCAATATTACAAAATTTCAAAATTGCAAGGAAAAAATTTCAAAATTACAAGGAAATGAAGTAGACAACAGAATATAGAGAAATCGTCACACGATATACGATTCAAGCAACATTCCTATGCAAGTAATAAAACTGTTTTGTATTTTGCAAAGGAGAATCTTGATATTGTCTCTGTCAATAATAGTTGCAGATCTTACACATAAGGGAAGAAGACAGAGACTTAAACATCTTAGAAGAACTGGAGATTTATGTTTCAAGAACAGAACGAGTTCTTCACCGAAGCCTATTTCAACGCCTATGACGAACTGCTGACCTGAGATCTGCTGTTCCCCCTTCCTCACATCCCGCTAAACGAATACAGGGTGTCGCAGGAGGAGTGATCGCTATTCATGAATATGACAGGACCGATCATTTGTACCAAAAAAGTAAACATCAGTTCTGAAACGCATATCTTAAGATCTGTGAGCAGTTCTTCATCTTCGATATTGTGAAACAAATCTCTTCTACTGCAAGCTCTTTGATTTCCATATTTTGGGACTAGGTAGCAAGCAAAGACCTGGTATTAGAAGAGATTTGTTTCACTGTATCTAAGATGAAGAAGTGCTCAAAGTCCTTAAGGTATGCAGTTGAGAGTCTATGTTTACTCTACTTTTTTTGCTTCGAATGATCGTTCCTGTCACATCCTTGAATACTGACAGTTTCTCCTGGGACAACCTGTGTACAGTGTATGGAGACCCGGCCGCCCTCTGCAGCCAACCATGCTACGAGGAAATGCTGACCTAACAGCTAGCAGCGCGCGGTAGCCACGCCGTCCTAGGCGCCTTGCCACGGTTCGCGCGGCTCCCCCCGTCGGAGGTTCGAGTCCTCGCTTCGCCACGAGTGTGTGTGTTCTCCTTAGCGTAAGTTAGTTTCGGTTAGATTAAGTAGTGTGTAAGCCTAGGGACCGATGACCTCAGCAGTTTGGTACCATAGGAACTTACCACAAATTTCCATTTTCCTAACAGCTGAGCATCATGACAAACGCATCGCCACCTATAGTCTGATTAAAATTAGCTGACGTCTGTCACTTGCCACTGCAGTGTTGCCACATCGGCTGCCGGCTACTGCTCGGATACAGGTGACGGAAACATGGCTGCTCACTTCACAAATGCTGTTAATGTGTAACGCGGAACAATGTTGGAAGCGGCCACCGCGAGGTATGTCGGAAAAGCGAGCTCCGACAACTGATTTTAAGTGACCAATGACTGAACTGCGGCAGTCGAAGCGTATTGCAGCCCTGAATTTAAACTCATGTCGTACCCTAACCACAACCGCGTGATGTGTAATCTATCTGAAAAAAACATCGATCAACAGTCTGCGTCAGAACAAAAATCACGATCGCTTTGTTCAGAGCGAGTGAAGCTAACCTCTAGGGGCAAACTCAAGACGAAGAATTTCAGTTTCAGTGTTATAAAAAAACAAACTAATTTCTCACTATCATACACGGGTTACATGAAACTATCCTTCCACTGGGTACACGAACTGCCGCATTACCAACCGATGAGCAGCCCTGTTTGGCACCTGGTTGCAGATTGTAGACGATACTGGTAGATTCCAAATGAAAAATGAATGACAGTAAGAAAAATAAGGGCAAATAACAAAGTCAGTATATAGTGAAAGTAACGCAGCATAGTATTAGAAGTAAAAAAATTATTTAAATTAATTAACTGAATAAAAATCTTTTGATTAGATTTATAAATGAAAAAATTGCACTGTCGTCGACGAATTTCGAACGTACGACTTTTTACACGGGATGTTGCTGCGCTAACCACTACGCTATGACACTACTGTATTTCATATTGATACACTCATGACTCTCAATTCAGTAGCAACGCCAGCCGGAGTAGCCGAGCGGTTCTAGGCGCTACAGTCGGGAACCGCACAACCGCTATGGTCGCAGCTTCGAATCCTGCCTTGGGCATGGATGTGTGTGATGTCCTTAGGTTAGTTAGGTTTAAGTAGTTCTAAGTTCACGGGGACTGATGACCTCAGCAGTAACATCCCAAAGTGCTCAGGGCCATTTGAACCTTTTTTTTCAGTAGCAACGACGAATTGGAGCCTTAAAAAATTTGTTTCTTCGTAATGTCGTGTGAAACTTTTCTGATGTAAACCGATCTCTATGATTATTATACCTGCCTTTGTGACGCTGAGCTGCGTCCTGCGCGGAAGGGTCTAGTAGTGTTCGGTTAGTGCCGTGCGTGTATATCGCTAGCAGCACCGTTATATATATATATATATATATATATATATATATATTTATCCAATCAGAGTGCTCAACGTCACACGCGAACCGTTCGCCGCTACCAAACTGCCACAATAATTGTATATTACACCTTGTCTGGCTTTCTTTCTTGTTGTGTTTGGATCCCAAACACATCTGGTCTTTTAATTTCGTGTTTGATTACACATTATAGCCATAAAACATTACACGCACACACCCACCCACACCCACCCACATACACACACACACACACTACACACGCACACACACACACACACATATATATATATATATATATATATATATATATATGTGTGTGTGTGTGCGTGCGTGTGTGTGTGTGTGTGTGTGTGTGTATAGCCATAAAACATTACACGCACACACCCACCCACACCCACCCGCATACACACACATGTGTGTGTATGCGGGTGGGTGTGGATGGGTGTGTGCGTGTAATGTTTTATGGCTATAATGTGTAATCAAACACGAAATTAAAAGACCAGATGTTGTGTTTGGGATCCAAACACAAGAAAGAAAGCCAGACAAGGTGAAATATACAATTATTGTGGCAGTTTGGTATATATATGTGTGTGTGTGTGTGTGTGTGTGTGTGTGTCTGTGTGTGTGTGTGTGGGTGGATGTGGGTGGGTGTGTGCATGTAATGTTTTATGGCTATAATGTGTAATCAAACACGAAATTAAAAGACCAGATGTTGTGTCTGGGATCCAAACACAACAAGAAAGAAAGCCAGACAAGGTGAAATATACAATTATTGTGGCAGTTTGGTAGCGGCGAACGGTTCTGGTGTGACGTTGAGCACTCTGATTGAATATAAAAATCAGCTCCCGCTTGGCAAGCGTCAAGTATCAAGTAATTTTAATTAGACTATAGACGTCAGTGTGCACCTCGTTTTCATAATAACTAATGAACATAAATTCTACTAATTATTTTCGTGTTTTTCTACATTAATATACTTGCTTATTACTCCTATTCAATAGTTTCCTTCTTTTATGCATCCACATCATCAAGTGCCTCCTCCCCACTCGTTGTAAATTCTGAAACTTAAAAAGTGTTTTAAAAACATTTAAAGCTTTTTAAAAATTAAAAAATCAGATCACATTTCTATAATAAAAAAGGTTATAAAATCTGCAAGAACAGATATTCCTTTCGCAAATACAGACATCTATGAATAGACAAAGAAAGGATATCATTCGTACTACAAATACTAGACTTCTATCAACTGTTTTACCTTCAGCGAATTTGGCATCGCAACGAAAATCGCTAGCGGTGTGTAACTGCAGGTGTGATTTCGTACTTTCTAATCATTATACAAATCCTTACTTCTATAATGAATCTTTGTTCCCTCTTTTTATTGATTGACAGTCTGAAGATAACCACTCGCTGGTCGAGGCTAGTCATGGCACTAGGAGATGCGCATGTGATTGTGCCGTGAAAAACAGAATTGACAGAGTGACTGCTGAACTATTTCCATCAGTGCCGCTAGGAGGCAACCATTTTTCATTCGACTCCTTTAACGCCTCCGCAGTGCGGTAGCATTTATTTCAACTCACAACACAGTCTTCACCGGTTGCTGAAATAAAGATCGATCTCCCCGACAAACGCACGCGTCACTGTGTTATCTGCACCCTTAATTAAGGACATGCTATACAGAACGTTGCGATGGCCGAAAAAAAAATTGTTTAACATTCCATCCACAGAGGAGCTCGTGTCATTTTCTGATAGGATTCGAGGCAGGTGCTCATTCGGGAGGCAGTGGTCATGAATTATTATGATTAAATTGACGAAGGCACATATCTAATTAATGTTCCGAGGCCCGCCACCTGCTGACGTAACTCAGGCTTATTAATCGCTGCGGGCGACGTCGAGCGGCGCTTCCTGTCATAACACCTGCTTAAATAAATTCCTGCGTCTGCGCGCGGAGCCCTTCAGAGAGGCAGGCACTCAGTACCGATACCGGCACGGTGGCTACACTTCCTGCGGCGATCAATTAAAATTTAAGACGGTCTCGCTTCGGCTTCTTCGCCGTTGCCACAAGAGGATGTATCCGTTGACTGTACATTGCCTCCGTAATCCCTGACTCGTGTAAATTGTTTTACACACCAAGTATTATCTGCGATTTCTCCGCCGTTAACCCTTGAACTGCAGCACGTAGCCGCAAGGTGTTATCTCACATGGTACACAAACGTCGGCGCGAGCGAGCTACGCTGTTGTTGTTGTTGTGGTCTACAGTCCACAGACTGGTTCGATGCACCTCTCCATGCTACTCTATCCTGTGCAAGCTTCTTCATCTCCCAGTTCCTACTTCAACCTACATCCTTCTGAATCTGCTTAGTGTATTCGTCTCTTGGTCTCCCTCTACGATTTTTACCCTCCACACTGCCCTTCAATAATAAATTAGTGTTCCCTTGATGCCTCAGAACATGTCCTACCAACCGATCCCTTCTTCTAGTCAAGGTGTGCCACAAATTTCTCTTCTCCCTAATTCTGTTCAATACCTCTTCATTAGTTATGTGATACACCCATCTAATCTTCAACATTCTCCTGTAGCACCACATTTCGAAAGCTTCTATTCTCTTCTTATCCTCCATGTTTCATTTTCTAACTAATCCCAACTGACCGGTTCTAGGCGCTACAGTCTGGAACCGCGAGACTGCTACGGTCGCAGGTTCGAATCCTGCCTCGGGCATGGATGTGTGTGATGCCCTTAGGTTAGTTAGGTTTAAGTAGTTTTAAGTTCTAGAGGACTGATGACCTCAGCAGTTAAGTCCCATAGTGCTCAGAGCCATTTGAACCATATCTTCCTTTCAACACACTGTCCATTCCGTTCAACTGCTCTTCCAGTTCCTTTGTTGTCTCTGACAGAATTACAATGTCATCGGCGAACCTCAAAGTTTTTATTTCTTCTCCATGGATTTCAATTCCTACTCCGAATTTTTCTTTTCTTTCCTTTACTGCTTGCTCAATATACAGATTGAATAACATAGGGGATAGGCTACAACCCTGTCTCACTCCCTTCCCAACCACTACTTCCCTTTCATGCCCTAGACGGGCATCTGGTTTCTGTATAAATTGCAAATAGTCTTTCGCTCCCTGTATTTTACCCCTGTCACCTCCAGAATTGAAAGAGAGTATTGCATTCAACATTGTCAAAAGCTTTCTCTAAGTCTACAAACGCTAGAAACGTAGGTTTGCCTCTCCTTAATCTATTTTCTAAGATAAGTCGTAGGGTCAGTATTGCCTCACGTGTTCCAACATTTACGAAATCCAAATTGATCTTCCCCGATGTCGGC
This sequence comes from Schistocerca cancellata, assembly GCF_023864275.1. Taxonomy (NCBI): domain Eukaryota; kingdom Metazoa; phylum Arthropoda; class Insecta; order Orthoptera; family Acrididae; genus Schistocerca; species Schistocerca cancellata. The sequence goes on from NC_064626.1 coordinate 182,220,930, forward strand.
TTTTACCAGTTTTTCCATTCGTCTGCAAAGAATTCGTGTTAATATTTTGCATTCGTGGCTTATTAAACTGATAGGTTTCACACCTGTCAACACGTGCTTTCTTTGGGATTGGAATTATTATATTCTTCTTGAAGTATGCGGGTATTTCGCCTGTCTCATACATTTTGCTCACAAGATGGTAGAGTTTTGTCAGAGCTGGGTCTCCCAAGGCTATCAGTAGTGCTAATGGAATGTTGTCTACTCCCGGGGTCTTGTTTCGGCTTAGGTCTTTCAGTGCTCTATCAAACACTTCACGCAGTATCATATCTCCCATTGCATCTTCATCTACATCCAGTTCCATAATATTGTCCTCAAGTACAGCACCCTTGTACAGACCCTCTATATACTCCTTCCACCTTTCTGCTTTGCCTTCTTTGCTTAGAACTGGGTTTCCATCTGACGAGCTACACTGTACGCTGGCATTTGTGTCTGTGAGTGGACACACACCAGAGACTAGGTGCAACAACCTAATGAACATAGTTCCCAAACTTCTTTTGCATCTGGGCTTTCGACTGGCGCTCACTAAGTAGTACGTATTTCTATTGATTCTTATATTTTGATTTGTAAATTATTGTTGATCATTACTTCCCACATGTAATATATAGTTAATTGTACATCGGACAGGAACATTCAGCTACGGTAGACAATGCAAAATATTAGGACGGTGCATAAGTTCGTAGCGTTTTCGTTTTGCGGGTTGGTATTCCGGTTGCTATGGATTTATTTATCGATTTTCATTTCTATTTGCAGTTCACTGTTGCTACATGAGTTATCATATTGTCGTTTTGTCATGTAGAGATAGTGAGTGGAGCTGCGGACGCTATAAAATGGAATCCCAAATGAAGAATAAATTTCTGTCTATAGTCACAAATTTTTTGTCATCAGTTTTGTGTTGGCAGAAGAACCAACATCGTGTTGCTAGAGGAGGCCGAAATGCACGCTTTTAAGCTCACGCAGACTGGCGTGAGGTCTGGAACAGTTAAGGGAAATTATAGTAGCAAATAAAGTACGTAGTTGAAGTAATACTTAACTTTATTCCATAATTGGTGTACATCGCTCTTGATGATACATAAGTGCCATCTCAATATGAACTGGTAATGGCGCCTTGCTAGGTCGTAGCAATTGACGTAGCTGAAGGCTATGCTAACTATCGTCTCGGCAAATGAGAGCGTAATTTGTCAGTTCCATCTCTAGCAAAGTCGGCTGTACAACTGGGACGAGTGCTAGGACGTCTCTCTAGACCTGCCGTGTGGCGGCGCTCGGTCTGCAATCATTGACAGTGGCGACACGCGGGTCCGACGTATACTAGCGGACCGCGGCCGATTTAAAGGCTACCACCTAGCAAGTGTGGTGTCTGGCGGTGACACCACAATCAGACTACCGGTTTTGGTCTATAATGACCATCTTCCGATCTGTTTTATAACAACATGCCCTAACATACTGGAACGATAATGGCATTGCCGAATTCTAAACCCAGAATCAGCGCCAGCATCATCAAGTATATGCAAATAATAGTACATACAAGAGTCATCTTGTCAGCACCACTGACGATGCCACTATGGCTCCAGTACATTAGGACATGTTTCTATAAAACAGATTTGAAGATGGTCGTTATACATCGAAACCTGTAGTCTGATGACAAAATATTTGTGACCATAGATGTGAAGTAAAGGAAATTTATTCTATATTCGGGTGACTTAATTCGCGACCATGTCGCAGCTTGTGGAACCAAGTGGAGAAATCTCAACATTTCTGACGTGTTCTTCTGTTTGAATTCAATAGACGGATGACAGCTGCGGAGCCAGCCAGAAACATGGGCGCCTATATGGGGATAAAGCCACTGGACAGCACAGGGCAAGAAAATGGTTTTCTCGTTTTAAGGAGGATCTTTTTGACATTAGGGACGCTGCGCGTTCAGGAAGACCTTTGGGGTTTGAGGAAGATCTTTTAAACGCATTAAGCCACAATAATCCGCGTCATTGTACCCGAGAACTAGCATATGTAATGAACTGTATCATTCCACCCTTGTGCGATGTTTGTATGGGAATGGCGAAGATTCAAAAATCGGGTGTGTGTGTGTACCGCATGCTCTAAGCCAAATTCACAAACTTCAATGCGTAGTCATATGTGTATCTCTGCATGCTCGTCATCAACTGGCTCACGAACGACACCGACCATTCCTGACGTGCATCGTTACTGGTAACCACAGATAGCGTCTTTATGCAACCATAAGGGAAAGAAAGGAATGTCTGAGCCCAAACAAAGTACCAACTTCCCGTAGAATGACCTGCGCGCATCCAGAGAAGATAATGTTAGGCGTCTGATGAAACAGCTACGGTGTGGTGTAATACAAATTGCTTTCCCAAGGTGTAACCGTCACTCCTGACGTTTACTGTCAACAATTAAGACGTCTTGCATACGCAGTCCAAGAACAACGACCAAGAAGACTGCGTGAAGAAATGTTACTCCATGACAATGCCCGCCCGCATTGTCCTAGACTGACAAAAGGTACTATACTGGAGTTGGGTTGGGAATTAATTCTGCACCCACCTTATTCACTTGCTCTTGCGCCCTCAGATTTTCACCCTTTCCGCTCTCTGTCGATCACACTTCAAGTAACTTCCTTTTGAGATGAAAATGCACTCCGAACATAGTTCGACGAATTCTTCGCCTCAAAACCACGTACCTCATTCGCAGAATCGAAAAGTTACCCCAGCGTTGGCAGACTGTTGAAAATAGTGAAGGAGAATATATTATTGATGACTGAAGTTTTGTTGTGTGTCTGTTCTATTTATTAACCTTACGAAAAAAATCCATAAACTGGTGCACCAGCCTAATACTTTTTCCTATTATGCAATGGGTGGTTGAGTCTCTATTTTCTTTGCATTATTATTGATATTCAGTCTATTCCACAAACATATCGTTACACTGCTGTGTAACTATCTCATTTAGTTATCAATCAAGAGTCAAGAAACAGCAAAATAATATTAACACAAACACGACTGCAGCCGATCAGTTCAATAAGGGCGTGTTTATATAATAGTGTTTTCAAATACTTCGTCGGCAAATGTAGAAATAAAAGAAGGGAGAAATCGAGACAATGACTGGTCGGGTTACAGTTTAAACTCTGCGATGATAGTACTGAACAGCTTAAAAATTTTGTTTCCTGTTGTAATGAGGGCATACTTTAATTGTCCGACTTACCATGGATCTTTGTGCTAAAGGGTTAAAACGACATTTGTTTAAATATGATAGTCGTGCATGTGGAGCAGATAATACTGAAGCGTAGATTTTTCATACTGTATGTAAGTAGTTACGAATCAACACTAGAGCAACAGACAAATGAAAGCGAACGAACCAGCTGTTTCTAGGCAACGTTCAGTCGCATACCTCTTGTCTGAGTAAGTGGCAAACCAGTGCAGTGTGACACTAGACACGCTGGAAACCGCCCTTTCAAGTGGCTGTTCTAGAGGCTTCATCAGTCTGTATAAGTGGTATGTATTCGTTCTTCTCTGTCTTTACATTGTCACCTGTGTCTATGCGGTACATCGGTTGTGGTAATACTATTGGTAATTTGTGGTCCGTGTCTCAAGTGGAGAAAGTTTTCTACATGTTTGTCCAGAGTAAATCTGTGGCGAAACGTGGTTAACAGACCGGTATTCACGTTATTGCGTGTGACAAGCCGCGTAAAAGCCACATCCAGGATGGCCAGCACACTGACCCCCATCGTTAATCCATGGTGCGGATTCCGACCTGGGTAATTTCCAAGAATGATTGCCTACGGAAGTCGCTGGGTCCAAACGATACATATCGAACTTGTGATCGTAAATCGATCATGGGACTCCGGTGGCGGGTGTTGTGATCAGTTACTTGTGATCGTCATTTTTATCTGTTTACCGTCGTTCGCTTAGTTGCCTTAAATTACATACCTCTGCGAATTATTTGTGAGTTGCTGGGGAAACCCAGACGATTTATGTCGTTAGTGAGTGGGATGTCTGGTATTCTTGACGTTTCTTCAGCTGATTCTCTCAAACGGAAACAGCTACTTCCATGTTTATCCAGGGTAGAAAATTGTTTGGCTTTTTGCCACAAATATGGAGTACTACCGGCTGAGGAAAGAAGGGACTGTGTAGACTGTGGAGGTGCGAAGTGTGTAAAACTTCGTAAGAACAGTTTCGATGTTGAAATACCGTTACAATTTCATTGCGGACAGTGTGGAAAACGAACGAGTATCAGGAACAGTACTTGGTTCGACTCTTCCAAATTGTCCTTCCACACCACCATAATGGACTTTAACATGACAGCAACACCGGCGACGAGTAAGGTAAGTCGTCTCCTTTGCAATTTCAAGTATTTTTGTAACGCTCTTCCTTTGTCGTTGCTGTAATGACCACCGTAAACATACTCGTAAAGCCCACCACCGGAGTCTCATGATCGATTTACGATCACACGTTCGATGTGTATCGTTTGGACCTAGCAACTTCGGTAGGCAGTCATTCTTGGAAATTACCCCAACGCGCCTTCCCGTGTACCGAAAGCGCGCGCTTTGGTTGGTACAACGCAGAGTTCGATACTACGATACAGCATATATTATAGTCAACAGTAGACGTGTAAAAGGGTGATAGTTAGAGGAATCCACGTTGCAATTGTTTGCACTTACATGTGTTCGTTTTGATTGAGTCGAAGTACACTGATGTGACAGAAGTTATGGTATAGCCTCTAAATCGTGTTGGACCTCCTTTTTTCCGGGCGTAGCGCAGCAACACGATGTGGCATTGACTCGATAAGTCGTTGGAAACATTAAGCAACGCTGCCTCTACAGCCGTCCATAAATTCGAAAATGATACCGTTGCAGGATTTTGTCCACGAACTGACCTCACGATTATGCCCCATTAATATTCGATAGGATTCATTGAGGGCGATTTGGTTGGCCAGATCATTCGCTCCAATCGTCATGAACAATTGTGGCCCAGTGATGCGGTGCATTATCATCCACAAAAATTCCATTGTCGTTTGGGAACATGAAGTCCATGAATGGCTGCAAATGGTATACAATTAGCAGAACATAACCATTGCCCGTCAATGAACGGACCAGTTGTTGTGATGATTATGATGATGATGATTAGTGGTTTAGGGCGCACAACAGCGAGATTATCAGCGCCCGTTCCCAAACGTTCAATTCAGAGCCAAATTGTGAGAGAATTGGTATCGTTCAAATGGCAAGATTGGGCACAGCACATCAAAACAGGGAGATAAAACTAAAAAGAAAATAGCAGTACAAACAGGTAAAAATAATTAACGGTGGCTGAGTGACCACTTACAAATAATGGGTGACCAAACCATGGACAGCACATTAAGACTTAAATCCCAATATTTTGGGAAGAAGGCCAGACATCACACAAAAACCTAAAACTCTAGCGACACTCGCCTCATTATTAGTTAAAAGAGAGGGTAGGTCTGGTGGGAAACTGAAATCTTCCCTCAAACCCGCATATAAAACACACTCAGTTAAAATATGTCGTATCGACAGCTGTGTCTCACATGTCTGACACGTTGGTGGCTCCTCACGACGTAACAGAAAACCATGTGTCAAAGGACAATGTCCTATTCTAAGCCGTGTAAGGGCTACTTCCTCAGCGCGTCGTTGTCGGAAGGAGGTGAGCCACGGTCGGACAGAATCCTTCACCGCTCGCAACTTATTATCCCTCACGTCCAGCCACTGAGCCTCCCACCAACGCATGACCTTCCGAGTCACGAAAGACGTAACGGCCTGCAGGGGGACGGAACAGCGAGCAGGAGGTGGGATGGAGCAAGCCTCCTTGGCAGCCGCATCTGCAAGTTCATTTCCAGGAATCCCTATGTGCCCTGGAACCCAGCAGAAAATTACATCCTTACCCTGCTGTTGCAAGAGCAGGAGTGCGTCCTGCACCTCTTGCACCATCCGATCTGCTGGGTACATCTGTTCAAGAGCGTGTAGAGCACTTTGGGAATCGGAGCAGATGATGAATTTCGTGCCACGATGTCGGTGCATATGCTCTAATGCTTGCAGAATGGCAAACAGTTCTGCATAGTAAACTGAGAACTGCTCTGGGAGCCCTATCCGATGGACAGTATCGGGAAACACAGCAGAGCAGCCCATAAAAGCCCCCTGTTTAGACCCATCCGTGTAAACAGTAATAAAATCGGAATGGCGTTCTAAAATTTAATTTTAAAAAGGTGGTCCGGGGTAAAACACTTCCTGTAAGCAGCCAGATCAAGAAGTAATCTTGGCCTTTGTAGTCGCCAGGGAGATCCCCTACTCCATCCCTGGTGGAGTACCTTAATGCCCTCCAGGTGTACTGACTCGAGACTCTCCTTTGCACGGATGCCAAACGGCTTTGTTGCCGCCGGACGGTGGCGGAAGAGACGTGCCAGTGCCGGCTGGGAAAAAGTGTTGGACGCCAATGAAAAAGGAGTGGACTTGGCCCTGTACGCGTGCCGTACCACGAAGTTGTACCAGAGGACCCAGTTCATTCCATGTAAACTCAGTCCACACTGTTAAGGAGCCACTGACAGCTTGCACAAAGCCTTGTTGACAACTTGGGTCCATGGCTTCGTGAGGTCTGCGCCACACTTGAACCCTACCATCAGCTGTTCCAACTGAAACCAAGACCCATGTGACGATTCCACAGTTTCCCAGTCGTGTAAGGCCCAACCGATATGGTCACGAGCCCAGGAGAGGCGCTGCAAGCGATGTCGTGCTGTTAGCTAAGGCATTCGCGTCGGTCGTCTACGGCCATAGCCCATTAACGCCAAATTTCGTCATACCTCCCACACTGATTTCTGTTCTTATTTCATGCAGTGCTCTTTGTCTATTAACACTGACGTTCTCTGTCATTAAGTGATGGCCGTTGATACTATGTTGTTCAGGATGAGAAGTAATGCTTGAGAGCCGGTATTTTTGGCGTACTCTTGACACTGTGGAGCTCGGAATGTTGACTTCTCAGACGCCGAAGTGACGTCAAATCGAAACACTTGCACCCGGCGAACGGTCTACCCGACCGGAGGCCCTCGTCACACATTTATTTTTACCTGAGTACACATGGCAGCTCCGCCAATGCGCTGCCTTTGTATACCTCGTGTACGTGATACTAACGCCATCTGCTTACGTAAATATCGCTATCCCATGACTTTTGTCGTCTCAGCGTATTTAAATCGACAACGATCAAGGATGTAAGTCACACAGGCGTAACAGCATATAATGAAGATAGTCACCTTTCTACAATACTTACAGAAATTAACACTTTTAATTATCAACGGAGGAGACGGTGAACATGTAGTTTAATCTGTTTAATAATCTAAAACTAACAAAACTGTTTCGTTTTAGTTCCCACTGATGATGCCTTAGAACAGGAGAAGGCGAAACGCGTATAGGATAAATAAAGTAACTAGCAGCAGGAAAAGGCAATTTTATTTGCAAAACAAGTATATAAACATATTTAAGTCATCTTAATTACTGATTTTTCACTTAACTTTTTATAAAATTAGTAAAAGTCCAACTGCTTTATGAGACTATATATTTCGTGCATGTCGTCTTCAGATTTACAGTAACACTACGCTGTGTGTTTCAGTGTCTGTATTACGGTGCAGCATTCGAAGATCTGCTTAACATAATATTCACTAACTTCTAGGGTCTAAGATCTGACATCGAGTTTGGACACGTAGCAACTCTTTTTATTTCTAATATTTCTACAATAGTACAGTTTGAGCGTCTATGCATCTCAAAGTATCCGTTAAAGTTCAGTTAGCCGGCCGAAGTGGCCGTGCGGTTCTGGGCGCTACAGTCTGTAACCGCGAGACCGCTACGGTCGCAGGTTCGAATCCTGCCTCGGGCATGGATGTGTGTGATTTCCTTAGGTTAGTTAGGTTTAACTAGTTCTAAGTTCTAGGGGACTAATGACCTCAGAAGTTGAGTCCCATAGTGCTCAGAGCCAAAGTTCAGTTATTTTCAAGTGTTGTTCACATAAACATGAAAATGTGCTGAACGTGATCCATAGTAACACGCATCGCCTACGGGTAGCCATCAACATTCTAAGGCATGTTGAAGCAGCTGCAAAAGATAATGGGTTTAATAGCCATGGACACAGGATAAATAAGCAAAGATGTCCGGGTTCCGGGATCATACTCGACTCCTTCAGATGACTGCCAGACAATGTTGAAGTAAATAGCCCTTTCACGATGTGTCGACGAAGCTCAGATTGTACCTAGAAGCTACGTGTGTACTTACTTTATTAAGGCGAGTGAAATATCTGGGGCAGGTAATTTTGGTGATTCTGTGAGTATCTAGGTTGGAACTTACTAGGCAAACTAAAAGCTGCAGGACCTACCTAAGCGACTCGGGGGTTCACCACACATCGGTGGAAGCTACATATGTGGCTGACTGTACGCTTTTCTTTTATTCAGATTATTCAGAGATTTCTCAGATGACTCAACAAAAGGTATTTACAGACGGTACTTCAAGACACCGCACGAACTGTCCCAACAGAGAAGAATATCAACCTGTTGGGCTATTAACATAGTTGCAAAGTTTGAAACACTCCAGTGAAGCAGCCTTATGTAACACTCGGTACTGACAGATGATGGACAATGTTTCAAAAGGACATTATAAAAAGAACATCAACAAAAGTAAAACAAGGGTAATGGAATGAAGTCGAATTAAAGCAAGTTATGTTGACAGAATTAGGTTAGGAAGCCAGACACTAAAGGTAGCAGATGAGTATTGCTATTTGGTCCTCAAAATAGCTGACTATGGTCGAAGCAGAGAGGATACAAAATGCAGACGGGCAAGAGCACGAAAATCGTTTCTGAAAAAGAGGAATCTGTTAAAATCGAATAAAAATTTAAATATTTGGAAATCTTTTATGGAGATATTTGTTTGGAGCGTAACCTTGTACAGACGTGAACTGTGAACAATAAACAGTTCAGGCAACAAGAAAATAGAAGCTTATGAAATTTGGTGCTACTTTTCTAGAATTTTAGGCAATAGTAGTGTAACCGAAGATCGCAGTTTTAAAATAATTCTACAAGGGATGGGGTTGGTAAACTACCTCGAAATGCGTTCCAGCCTCGTGCGATTGGGCCCGCTCTAAACCTCTCACGCCCTAGATTGTAGCAGACGGAATTTCTCTTTGTAATAAAACATTCCAACTACGTGTTCACTTTGATCTGCTGGTGTTTTCTGGAAAAATTTTGGTTTGATTAGGACTCCCAGAGTTTCATAGCATATGCCGACGAAAAACATACGTGAACGTAGAATATTTTCTCTGTTGGAGATGTTTACGTTGAGACAGAATTCTAAAAGGTGGCGCAAAATTGCTGAAGATTAATTGGGTAGATAGAACAATGAGGAAGTACCGAATCGTCCATCTATAACAAGTATAACACTGGAGAGAAACCAACGGACTTCCAGAAACGCATCATGGTTCCTTTACCGAAGAAGGCTGCAGCTACAAAATGTCAACAGTGCCGAACCTTAAGTCTTATATCGCATGCATCAAAAATTCCACTAAAGATAGTTCTGTGGAGAATTGAAGATAAGGTGGAGGGTATACTGAGTGACGATCAGTTTGGTTTCAGGAGGAAATTAGGAACTAGAGAGGCGATTCTGGCTCTGAGGCTTCTTATCGAAAAGCAAATACAGAAAAATAAAAAAAACTTTGAAAGGGTACAGTACCGCCCGACATTGAATATAGGTACAACATACTTCAGTATTTTTGTCAGAACAACACTTTTTTTTGTAAAATAACTCAATTTCAATTAATACAGCGAAGCCGGATACCAGTGTGGGAAAGAATGACAATTTATTTATTTAATTGATCACATGTGCACTCCCACAAAATAAATCCCTACATCCAGTTTGGTGAGATCTGTGAAATGAATGAATGTATGGTCGTCTGCTAACCACAGATAGTGAATGTGAATATATGATCATCTTTGAGTCGATCCTTTGGCCACCTTTGGTGGAACCAAAGAGATGAAATTTACCAGAGCTTTGAGCGCCTGAAAGGTAGCTGGCCAATAGGGTAGTAAGGTGCTCCCCCACTTCAGCAGAGGTGGAGAGGACCTCGAAAACGGCCATGTTTTAGGCACTCTGCCGCTGGATCCTGTGCTGTTAACACCTGTTTTAGATGTGCTCCGTAATGACGAAAGAGTGGAGGCATGGTATGCATGTGGAATATTTAAGAGTAGTTTGAAATAATAATTTCTCTATTTCAGGAACTTTTGTGGGGAGAATTAAATGTCAGGCAGGTAATATTAATGGGATTGTAGTAATCTTCGGAAGTGACCAACGGTCACAAAGAAACCACGTGTAGCAATAAGTTGAAATACCACCGTGTGCTTAAGTTAAGCTGAATCACTAGCGTGTGTACAATAAGTTGAAATATTTAAGAGATAGCGTGTGTACCATAAGTTGAAATATTTAAGAAATGGCGTGTGCAGGACTTGAAATTAGAGACGAGTACTTCCACGTGGTGAGTACTGTGTGAGTCTCAATCTGTGTATGAGACAAAGGATAAAGAGAAGTACTCGTCCATGGTATCAGTTGAGGACTCGCGTGTGTGATGAATACATTAATATTACTTTACGTGTGACGCTAGATTCAAACTCTGAGAGAGGAGCAAGGTGAGTCGGCCGTCTATCCAGCAACGCCACATGGCTTGCATTGCACAGGAAGACGTGTATTTACCTCCAGAGTTCACAGTAGGAAAGTAGAATTACAAAGTGGGGCAGTGTCGTGTGAAACTGGGATCAATATTAATTGAAGTGGGAAAGCTGAAAGTGATAATGTTGTAACCATTCTCTGTGTAGTATTTCATATTGTTGTGTGGTGTATGTCATGTAATTTGGGTATGTGTGGTTTCCATGGGTGTGTAGCGAAGTAGTTTCAAAAGATTAGTGGGTTATGCTTGTTCCTTCTGTACCGCTCGGTCTGGAGGAAAGTTTCGTGATGATGATTGTGAGAGTCGAAGTGTGAGGTATAATAAAGATCCACCAACCTATCCAGAAAGTGCACTGTAGCGTTAAATAAATTACGAGACCATAATATAGAGATTCACTAATGTAAAGCCATGCCCACTGGGCGGAATTTCTCATATGTTATTGTTGTAGGTTATAGAATTTGTGTGTTTAGGTTAGAGAATTTATCGGAATAAATCAGATAGTGAAAAGAAAGAGATTGGTAGACTATTCCTTCAAATTGTATGTTGTCATAATGTCCCGAATTTATAATGTGTGCGCCATTCATATTCAGTGGGATGGCCACGTGTTAATAAAAGCCGTCAAATAAAAGACAAAAAGAAAATGTGGTACTGCCAGTGCGTAGTGGACAGTCAGAGTTCTGTAAATCACTGATAGTCAGATATGCGTTTCCGTTGCGTAGTAATCATATAGGAGGATAACTTGTAACTTAAGTGAGAGTACTAGAGCTAATATTACTCGATAACTAAGAATGAATCCACTCGCTTGGCAGACCACTCATCTTGCAGGCCTGACTGCTTGATGCCACAGTATGAGCAAGGCATGTGGGTGCCTCTCAACTTATATTGCCTTTTTCGACCTAAGAAAGGCATCTGATAATATCATTTGGCAAGAGTTGTTCAGAGTGCTCAAAAAAGCTGGTCTAATACACAAAGACATGCGGGTGATACACATCTCCTACAAGAACGAAGTCGCTGTGATTAGCCATTTTCATCAAGAACAAAAAGAAAAAAATCAAAAAAGGAGTGAGTCAAGGATGGGCGTGAGACAAGGATGTGGTCTTTCTTCTTTTACATTTACAGCTTACATCCAGAAAACTATAGACAAAGTTCGTGAAACTGCTGAGGTGGGGATCGAAATTAAGGGACAGAAGACTGACTTCCTGCGTTATTCAGCGTTATTCAAATGATATTGCTGTGATTATGGAGACGAAAGCATTTCTAGAGAAGGTCCTCAGCTCAATGGAAAGGATTTTCTGCAGTCACTATGATATGAGAATAAACAGGCGAAAGACTAAAGTAATAGCATGCTGAAGAGGAATATTAACCTTTAAGAATAAGGATTGGAAGAGAAGAACTAAAAGAGATAGAGAGTTTTACCTATTTGGGAAGCGGGATTTCATAGAATGGTAGAAGGCAGAAAGACATTGTAAGCGGAATACATCAGGCTAAAACTGCATTTAATTTGAGGAAGAACTTACTCACCAGCAAAAACATCAAGTCCTGGAGTTTGATGCTACAGAAGGATGATTAAGATCAGCTGAAAAGACAAAGTCACTGATAAAGAGATGCTGAAAAGGGTACACGAAACCAGATGTTTGTGGAGACGCATCGAAATAAGAAGAGACAAACTCGTATGACTATTGTTGGGACGGAATAACATCATTGGATTTATAGCAGAAGGACGTATTGATGGAATGAATCGCCGGGGACGGACCAGGAAGTCATAAAGGCAGCATATTATGAATGATATGGGCTGCAATACTTACGTGGAACTGAAGGAGAAGGCACACAGAAGAGGGAAATGGCGTGCTGCTGCAAACTAACCTCAGGGTCTAACTCTATAGAGAGAGGAGAGAGAGACTGAACTGAATTTGGGAGAAATGTAATTTATGCCACATCTTGACTAAAAGATGGGACCGGTTGACAGGACACGTCCTGAGTCAACAAGAAATGTAATGGAAGTGTGAGGGGAGCGGATAGGAGCTAAAAATTGTAGAGGATTACCAAGGTTTCACAATAGGTGGTGGTGGTTAGTGTTTAACGTCCCGTCGACAACGAGGTCATTAGAGACGGAGCGCAAGCTCGGGTTAGGGAAGGATTGGGAAGGAAATCGGCCGTGCCCTTTCAAAGGAACCATCCCGGCATTTGCCTGAAACGATTTAGGGAAATCACGGAAAACCTAAATCAGGATGGCCGGAGACGGGATTGAACCGTCGTCCTCCCGAATGCGAGTCCAGTGTGCTAACCACTGCGCCACCTCGCTCAGTGTTTCACAATAAGAAGCACAATCAAGTTGATGTAGGTTGCAGTAGTTATGAAGAGATGAAGAAGTCCGTTGCACAGGATAGGCCGGCCGAAGTGGCCGTGCGGTTCTAAGCGCTGCAGTCTGGAACCGCGAGACCGCTACGGTCGCAGGTTCGAATCCTGCCTCGGGCATGGATGTGTGTGATGTCCTTAGGTTAGTTAGGTTTAACTAGTTCTAAGTTCTAGGGGACTAATGATCTCCGAAGTTGAGTCCCATAGTGCTCAGAGCCATTTGAACCATTTGAGCACAGGATAGACTAGCATGGAGATCTGCATCTAACTAACTCGGTCTCAAACCGAGTGAGGTAACGCAGTGGTTTGGCATACTGGATTCGCAAGAGACCCCATCTGGCTAACTGGATTTGGCAAATTGCGGTATCTTCCGTAGTTCATATGAACGATTCTTGTATTGAAATGTTGTGAAACGAGTTAGCTTACCTTATGTGTATTCGTTACTGGCGTTAACATTAGGTAACTCATTATTTTCTTCTGGCTTCTAGTTTTTAAACCGGTCCCCGTCAGATCACCGCAGTCAAGCGTTGTCGGGCTTGGCTAGCACTTTGATGAGTCACCGTCTGGGTCTGCCGAGTGCTGTTGGAAAGCGGAGTGCACTCAGCCCTTGCCAGCCCAATTGAGGAGCTACTTGACAGAAATAGCGGCACCGGTCACGAAAACAGACAATGGCCAACAGAACGGTGTGCTGACGACATGCTGTGCTGGGTAGCCACACGGTCTAGGTCGCCTTGTCACGGTCAGCGTGGTTCCCTCCGTCGGAGGTTCGTGCCCTCCCTCGGGGATTGGTGTGTGTTGTCCTTAACGTAAGTTAGTTTAAGTTAGTTTAAGTTAGATTAAGTAGGCTGTAAGCTTAGGGACCGATGACCTCACCAGTTTGGTCCCATAAGACCTTACCCCAAATTACAAATTTTTTGCTGACGACATGCCTCTCTGTACTAGCATTCGGTAACCCCTAAGGGCTAAGGATGACATGACGGCCGGCCGGTACCGTTGGGCCTTCAAGGCGTGTTCGGATGGTGTTTGTTATTTACTACTTTTTAAATAGAAATTCGTCAATAGAATATAAGTAGTAGTCCAGAAGAAACGGTTTTAAATTAAATTTAAAACGTGCTTTGCTACCTGTCAGACATTTTGTTGTTGGATAAATGATGAAAAAAATTTTTTTCTGCTTATTGAACTCATTTCTGATCCACTGACTGCTATAACAATGGGTAATAAAAGTCACATTTCCCTTCTAGTGTTCCAGGTATGGAGATCACTGTTCTTCTCAACTTGTGATGGATACTTCATGACGAATTTCGTTACTAAATATATGCCTTGTGATGGGGCAGGTTAAAATGCCTAGCTCCTTGAAGAGGTACCATCATCACGTCGGTGGGTGAACACGACACAATATTCTTGCTGGTCGCTTTTGTGCAATCAAAACTTTCTTTCTAAATGATGAGTTACCGCAGAAAATTATTCTGTAAGACATTACTCAGTGGCTATGTGCAAAATATATCAGTAGGTTGATACGTTTGTTTCCAAGATTAGCAATTATACGATGAGCAAAAATAGGTAAACCTAATTGTTTAAGAAGCTCACTAATACGCTTTTCCCAGTTCAAGTTTTTTTCAGTATGTACATCCAAACACTTGGAGCAATCTACCTTGTTTACTGACTCCTGCTCATGTGTTACAGCAATTTCTGGGTGACTCTGTTTGTTGCACAGAACTGAATGTAGAATTTTTTAATTTTGGGAACCCCATTTTCAGAGAACCACTTAATAATTGCTTGGGAAATATAATTTATCAACTCTTCTGTTGCTTTCTCTCTAACAGGATTTATTATCTAACAGTAGTATCATCTGCAAAAAGTATCAACTTTGCTTGTTGTGTGTTAAGTGAAAGGTCATTCACACACACATACAAGGGATACCATTGGACCCAAAGTGAACCCTATGGGACTCTTTTGGTGATTTTTTTCCAATCACTAAAATTTTATACCTTCCCTACACTGTGTGAATTATTCTGCACGACCTTTTATATTTTGTTTGTTAGATACGATTCAAACCAGCTCTGCATAAAACCAACAATTTGATACAGCTTGTTAGATACGATACAAACAAGCTCTGCATAAAACCAACAATTTCATGCAGCCTGAGTTATTCTGAGAGAGTAACATAATTTTCACAATCAAACTCCTTGAAAAGATCACTAAAAATACCATCTGGCTATATATCATTATTTAAAGCGTCTACTATTTGGTCAATGAATGTATAAATAGCGTTCACAGTGGAGCAACCCTCTGGAATCCTAACTGTGATATATGTGAGGTAAATTGTTTTCACTAAAGTGTGTGACTACTCTTTGAGTACATTACATTTTCGGATATTGTGAAAAAGGGTGTCAGTAGGGAAACTGAATGGTAAAAGAACACAGCCGACTTCCTTGCCCGTCCTTTCGTAATCCGAGCTTCTGCTCCGTCTTTAATGACGCTGTTGTCAACACAACGTTAAACTCTAATGTGCCTTCTTCCTTTTATCCGATATCAAGACCACAGCGAAGCTTATAGTTAGCAGCAATAATGATCATAATGGCACAAAGAATAAAAAAACAAAAACATTTACATATTTGGCAAATTAGATACGGAGAATTTTCCTCCACTACTCAGTAGTGACGAACGATCATTTAAATCTGTCAGTGAACACGTAAATATTTTTTAGCTGAAGTTCAAAACAGCAGTTGATGAGGCTCTAGCAAATTGTTTGTATAGGTGAACAATGAGGTTCCATTTGGAATGTAAACAATATCTTCTGACATAAACACAGCGTGTACAACGTAAACTTCTGTGGTTTATGATGTTCGTAAATCATATTCCATCTCGATTCTCAGAAGATGACAAAACCAGAAGAAAATATTGTAACACTATCCTCTTACTGAAAACACAGCTAATGAAATATCTGAAAATATGAACACATAGTGCAACGCAAATGGAGTGTTATCCAGTTTCGACAAGACTCAGGACAATGCAGTCCCTCTTGTAGAATTCCATAAGCTATAAAAATAGTCTACTCAGACAATGAAATGCAATATAGAACATATACATATGGAATATCCATATCAAGTAGTTCATTAAGCGCCATCGGTCAGCTACATTAGCAGTGTGCATAATTACTGCTAGAGATAATTTACAACTGAAAGGGACGAATTTATTCGGCGCATTACCTTTCACTAATGAATTATGGAGTCATTATCATCGGGATACTGATCTGCCAGGGATGTAATGTCATAACCCAGAAATGTGTTAGCTATATTTGGTATTAGTTGTACAACACGTTGCGGATAGTTCTTCAAAATTTGCTGTTTTGCCGTCTGCGCCACAGTATATACGTATTCAGTGAGTTCCGATACTGTGACTTTCCGGGAGCAGTTTCTGAAATTCAGTTTTCTTAAAACGTTATTTTAACGCCTTTCTGAGCATTTTAAAGCGTGATTACGAGTTTTGTACTGGTAACAAACAAAACTCGCATATACACTAATAATCAGTGATTACACGTTTTATTAATTAAGTTAAATATTATTTCTCGGTTTACGATTTGTTACAAAAATGAAATAACAATAAATTTGAACTGTAAGATACTGGAAAAGGGAAAAATCATAAATGTTTCAACTTACGGTTCACGAAACTGTCCACAGCTTTGAAAGGATTTCGTTGCACGTTCCTCTTCTCTCTCTTTCTTTACTGTTGGTGTCTATAGTGGAATGCAGTCCACGAAGCAGCTAAGATTAAATGCATAAATGTACTTTGATGGGTCAAAACTAGTCAGTGGTAGGCCATTCAACTTCAGAAAACGTTATGAAGAAATAGTAGTTGTTTACAGAGAGGCTCTACCGTCAGTAATGATCAGATTCATTTGTGAAAACCCACTCTCAAATTTACTAAATGACACTGGAACTACCTTGATAGCAGTTGTCAACGGAAGCAAATTTGTGAGATACTTTGTTTTTATTTTCATGATTTCCACTGGCTAAAGTTCTCATAGATGCAAAAACACACTCGCAAAAGGCTGCAATAGTATCTCGTTTGTTGAATTGAAAGCGGACTGCATATGTCTCAGTCTCTTTTTCCCTAAAAGTACGGTCTTTAATATCTTTGGTCCAAGTGCTTGTGACAACTATGCATGATGAATTGACCACAGCCACATCTTCCCCACTCAGAAATCTCTTTTCACTCATTCGAGAAAGGTTGTCATAAAAGTCAACAGGGTTAATGAGCTTTGTTCGTACAGTTTGATCCTGTAAGTATTTTGTTGTTGACAGATGCCACAGCCTGCTCAAGAAAAGTTCGCGAGTTACCTTTTCGAATCATACACGTGTTAACCACCGTCTGAAGTTTTTTAAGATCCCGTAATAAACCAACATCTCAGTGTTGCAGTTCCTTACTAGCTCCTGAAAGTTCCTGATGTGCATGAAATATCAACGCCAAATCTAAAACAAAGCATGTCAATATAAATTTCCTTTGTAGGCCTTTGTGCTTGTGTCCGTCAGAAGCAACACGTGTTGGGTCTTCTTTAGGTGCAATGAACTGGTTTGCAAAAACCCCGTAGTCCTCTCAGACTGCTGAAACTGTATGAAAACTGGACGAAACACACCTTGTGTTTAACACCCTTCCAATTTTCAACTGTTGAACACCAAGTTCGTCTGCAAACAAAGGCAACTCCCGGCTGTTCTTTAGTGAGGCGTGGTATAGGACAAAGTTTTTTTCAGTGACTACTTTAAATTGACTAATGCTTGTCATTTTCTTTAATACGTCACTTACACAAAGTCCAAGCCTATGATTACAGCAATGACAAACAATAAGGCAAGGAAACTGGTCTTTACAAGAAGCCCCAACTCCAGATTTTCGTCCAACCGTTACTGCAGCGCCGTCACATGCCACGGAAGTTAATCTACTCTTTAAAAATATTGCAGTTCATGTGTCACCTTCAAGACATTGACGCACAGCATGAAAAATGCCAAGAGATTTCACACTTTTGAGTTCAGTTAGGTCCTCAATAAATTTACGGGGAACTGCATATTCAATTTTGTAAGGCAAACTCTACTGTACAAAATAACAGTGGATTTTTTGCTTAAAGTAGTTAATTCATCAATGATGATTGGAGATTTATCGACCGCTTGTACCATTTACTGTATAATATGTTGCTCATTTCTTCACTAATATGGTTCATGATATTCACACAAGCTTTATACGAATATAAAATCCGGCCCATATTTAATCCACTGAGTTCTTGAACATCGATTTCTGATATAAAGTTGCAACGTCTCTCTCTTTTGATATGGCTTTCAAACAAACGTTTTCCAGTGTTTCTTGTTTGGGTTAGCTTTTTTTCCCAACGCCCAGAGAAGCAACTTTTCGGTAAACCTCACAGCCCAGGTTTTTGTTGTGTACAATAAGTCAACCGTATTTTTTAGAAAACTCGCTCTTTTGTTCAACAGCCTAACAGTCTGGCCACTGTTTCTCACTTTCTTTGATGTCCTTGATATAAGAAGATAATGTAACGCTGCATGAAACAGGCAAGGACGACTCTGTTTAAACTTTTTCTGTTGGCTGCGGCGGGTATTTTTCAGCTTCTTCGTCCACTTTTTGGTTTTTTAGGTTTTTTTCCTAAAATAACTAGTTCTTTTATACATTGTACATGACAAACGGAAACTTTACACACTTTGATATTAAACATTACCCAAGAGAACAGAGTAAGCACAACAGTACGGTGACATATGAAGTAGACACAACGAACTGAGTCGAATCGAATGAACTGACTGAAGTGACACATAGCAGTATGGCGCACATTGGATGCGCCGGTCGGTCTGGGCTGCATCTAGGTAAGCTGACTAGCGCCAAGGAGACGCCACTGCAATGGTCAAAGCATTGAAGACCGCCAGTAAAGCAGAGGATGGGCCCTTGCTACGCAGGAAGTCGATGGGACGACTGTGAGCTTCCTGCTAATTTCCTTGGGACAGGTCACTGGCGCCCAGATGTCCAGACTCTGTTACAAAACATATTTGTGAAGGAAAAAAGCGAGTTTATAGTCGTTCTTTGGAAACTTCGAAATGGACGCTACAAGGGAGATAACAATCTCTTTATGGAGGGCTGTGGTTCTATCCTGGTCATGTTGTTAGCAAAAGACATAGTGTAAACGTGTGGGAAAGAGGCCGCTAAGCTGAATCTTGTTTTTTCTCCCAGTTAACTTTTAAATCTCTGATTGGTCAAATCTGTGTGTGCAGAGCAAGGGGCAGTCTCCCATTTTCCAATGCGGCGCTCCAGCTCGTGATGGGTTGTTCTAAAGTGGGAGCCATCAGAGACAGTAAATTTGTATGGACTGGATGCCATGAACTGATAATATAATGACTTTTGAACACTATTAAGGTAAATACATTGTTGTTCTTTATCAAAATCTTTCATTTGCTAACTATGCCTATCAGTAGTTAGTGACTTCAGTAGTTAGAATCTTTTATTTAGCTGTCAGTATTGGCGCTCACTGTATTGCAGTAGTTCGAGTAATGAAGAGGTAAGTGAGGAAAGTGATTCATGAAAGGTATAGGTTATTGTTAGTCAGGGTCATTCTTTTGTAGGGATTATTGAAAGTCAGAATGCGTTGCGCTAAAAATATTGTGTGTCAGTTTATTGATGATCAGAATAAGTAAAGAGAGAAATGTCTGAGTACGTTCTGTTTTGCTCACCTGTCTGAAAATAAAAAAAAAAACGTAGAGGGTTCATCAGCACAGTAATTAACAAATTTTTCTAAGGGGACGTTTCATAGTCTAAGATGTAAGCGTGCTTTGCTGCCGAGCTGACGAGGAAAGCTGACAGAAAGAGAGGTCACTCTTGTACTGGGGCTTCGATAGTAAAGCACTGCAGGTCTCTACCTATCTGTGAGATTTGTGTCCTTTGCTAGTGTGCCACTTAGAGCCTGTACCAGTCACCTTCTGAACCATCAGAGGTACTGTTTCTAGCATCACGCACACAACAAGTGATGCGTGGGTGTACTTACTTGTCTTGAGTCGACCGTCTAAACATTTGTCATATTTCGTCACGCATAGTCTGGGACGGAGTCAAATAGGTTTGGCAGACCAGAAAACGGGTCCACCTGCACACTGGAATCCACCGGGGTTTCAGAGGCTCATAGGGAAGTACCTACGTCCGAATTAGCCGAACGCGAGACCACATATTTGCATTTTTCGGGCGCGCGCCATTAATAACGGATTGCTGCCGTCCATGACTTCAGTCGCCAAACGCATGGTCGTGTGCCGCCCTGACCAGGAGAAGAGTAAAGTATTCGCGGCTATGGCGTAGGGCTTCAATACATGTTTCTCAGCACCCTGTTCTTTCGAACCATATTTTTGTTTTTCTATAGTAGAGTATAGATGCTTGACTGTAGCGTAGTTTTTGGGCCATACCACGCATTCATGTGTATGAAGTCATATAAAGTGTTTAGTGTTCTGGTTAGTGTCGTGTGTCGATCCCCAGCTGATCACTTTGTCCACCATAGACCCAATATTAGTGAAAGCATTTGTCAAATGGAAAAGTTTGTGTGACATTTCTTTAACCTTTTTTGTCTTGTGATGTTAAGAATGAATAAATCTATTGTTATTTAGATCACAACTCCTCCCTGTGTTCTGTTTAACATTACCTTTGCCATTTTCATTATTCTTGATTACAAAAGAAAGTAGCAAACTTGCACCACTTTAACCACAGTAAAAGTTCTATCGTACCATATCTCAGAATCTGCAGTTCTGTGTTTTCGTCAGAGGTTCTGGTACGGCGTACCGGTATATATCGTCACAAATCAAGCACATTGTATATTCATTAACGTCCTCTCACGTTAGACTCTTTCTCTGCTCTTAAAAATAGCAATAAGTACAAATATTCTGCTGGGACTAAAAATAAGCTCAATAAAGACATCAGAGGCTGAACATCATGACAGAAAGGTGACAGTTACATTAGTACAAATCTGTTCAGAAAATCTACTAGAGTGTATTAAGACAGAGCCCTAAGGGTAATGTGGTAGTTTAAGAATGAATTGTAGACATTTCCGTTGTGTCAGTCCTTTTTCTCCTTTAAAGATTATCTTCACAGAAGAAATTTTAGGTCATTTAATAATTAACATTATCCTTGTAGTACAGTAACATTTTAGAGCGTTAAGTTCTTTCATTTTATTGTGCTTAAATGAAATGTATGACTGTGACTTCCTTTCATATTCTGCTATCCTTAACAGAGGGGCCTTGAAAAATGACTGTTGTAATAAAGTTACACATACGCAGATATGAAAAGTAACACTTTTTGCTGCTGTGTGGACAATGTGTGCAATAATGACAACGCGAAAATCGCTCGATGACTATCACACCAAAATACTTTCTCATAACCTCTCCTTAAACCCGGGGATATTTTGTCATTTCCAAAAGTTGTTGCTGCCCAGACATTTGTTGATAATAATGTGAAACAGAAAATAAGAAAACGAAAGTCCAAATATTAAAAGTTGGCCCCAAATTCTCCATAACACAGTAGAATGAGGAGTTTTTTCATCTTTAAATTTCCATATCGATTTGAAGAGGGATTATCTACTTAAATAGCAATAAGAAGTAGTGCCATTGATAATCAGATGAAATCGCTGATGAAATCATCTTCTCCACATAAAAAAACGCCGATTCTCAAGCCAGAAATAAAACAAGGCCCAACAGCTCTTGTCACGTATAATGCCATAAAAGCCATGGAGAGAGGTAACCATGTGAATTCAGTATTAATTTTCTATCCTCAAAAAGTTTTTCATTCGCTACCACTCTGCTCTCCGCTAATGACAGAATGTTCGTACAGAATTTCGTAAGTATTTTTGCATAGATCTCCAGAAGCGCATAGCTGGTATCTGGAGTCTCCCAGGAAAGAATACTAGCGTTATTACTGTGCACTATATTCATTAGTGACATTACAATTTTACTAGCTCCAGTCCTAGAATTTTTGGCATCAGTTATGTTTGGAGGATTGCTACAAGACAAAAATTTAAAAACAATCAGTCAAGTCTTAACAAAGTGTATATATTCTGTAAATTCACAAACTGCTCTTAATAAAGAGAAATGTAATCTTGTCCACTTAACAAAACATGAATTGTAGTAGTAACCTTTGACTAATAATGAGCCACAATTGGAGTCAGGCAGGTCATACAAACACCAAGGAATAAAACTGTATGGAGGTATTGGGTAAAACGGTCTCATATGCTCAACTGTGGCTAAAGTACAAGGGGAACCTGGATTTGTTAGAAGTTAACTACGAAACTGCTAAGGAAACTCTTGCACGGCTTACAGTCGATTATTATTCAGGTACCTGGTGCCCATATTAGATCAAATCAAACAGTAACATCTAGCCTATGTAAGGGGACACAAGGAAAATCTGAATAATCTCAACTGACATACACTCTAAATAGAATTCCTAATATTTTGCTGAAACCTACTTGACAAAAATCCAGAAACGGCTTCTCAAATCAGTATCTAGAAATATTCTTGGTCTTCTTATGCATTGCTCTCCCACAATCTGTAAAATAAAATTAACCTAAAATAAAATTAACTTAAGAACAGGTAAGTAAGCAACCTGCGAAAAGATTCGGTAGGACCCTCATACTGATACTAAAAGTACCCTCCCCCATTAATTTAAAAATGGCTCGCACAGTAGGGCTACATGTGAAGATGGAGAAGAATCAAGCGGTGCTCATTCCAGTTCGTATTGGAATCTTAACTTTTTTTGATTAATGATGATGAATAAATCAACCACCAGGACGATGTATTCCATTTTAATAATGCAAGAACTTGTAATAGATTTCTTCATCAAACGCCTTCAAAAACTTTGGTTCTAAATTTACAGAGCCTAGACTGAATTTTCTACAATATGTGAAGAACAAGGATGAGTGTTAGAGGGTTTTGCTGTTGTTTTAAATTCTAGAAGATCTTACTTTGTTATCCTTGAATGGTTAATGAGAGCCTCACTGGCATCAAACAAAAGCTATTGCTTTTTCGTATTAAGCAAGCAATAGTAATAAATCATACACTGCTACGCAGCTTTTTTGGACCTTCATAAACGTTTGTTTCCGAATGAGAGCTCATATATATACTGGAAGTTCCCATGTTGACGACACCTCACGTTTATTTCCGAAAAAAATTGTCTACATTTCGTCTCTAACTTAGCAGTCAAACATACAGTAAAACAAAATGTGGTCTTACTTTTTTTAGGAATGCTCTTATTTCCCGGATTTTTAAGCATTATGATACAAGAATTGCGCTGGAAATGTTTTAAGGTGTTTAATAATATTCAGATGCAATTCTAACAATATAGCTCAATTTACGATTCCGACTGATGTGGGTTGCTAGGCAGAGATATCGCACAAGGGCAAGGCTTTTTTACCTAGGAGCTCCAGAACGGTACTTCAGTTCACAAGTCCTAACTGAAAAACTGAGATCGCGAAACACAGTATCGCATGTATGTACTCTGCTAGAACGGCATCAGACGCCGACAGGTGTAACATCGTCATGCAACGGACGGATCAACGCCAATAATATGTTCCAAATTCTTTATGAAACAGTGTCAAGAGATTTGGAATTTAAACGACAGAAAAGTGCGTGTTTTGTTCATAAATGAATTCACTGCCTGTTCTTTGGTTCGAGTGTTGCCACGTTAACTGGATTTAGAAGTTAACAGATTTTCTGCTTGATTCTAAATAAACGAACAGGAAAGAAGGAAATCTTGAGGTAGTTACACCCACTCCCTAGATTATTGCATGTGGTCCGGACACAAGAAGAAAAATGTGCACTGAAAAATATATGGCTTCATGGTAACAGCTGTATCCGAAGGTCTCTGCAACATGGAAATACCAGTACCCAAGCTGATAATTGCGCGAAAATGATTTGCAGCTTCAGGCTGCACAGCTGTGCCAATTAGCTTCCCTAACAAGGCTGGTGAGCCAACCTGTGGCTGAACTTACGAGAAAGACCGGCAGTGCAATCAGAGAAGACATCGCAGTTGGGCATCGGAATCTAAAGCATCGTGTTCGATGCATAACAACTGCAAGAAGCACACTGTGGTTGTTATACTACCAGCTGTAATTGACCAGCGTGCGTGATGGCAAGAAATAGCAGATTGTGTCCCTAAGTATAGCTGTGATGTGTGATACCAAACAAAACGAGGGCCGAACTCTATTACTTTTCTATCAACACGACAAAATTTACTGAGGGAAATATTTTACAAGAATCGTTTGAATGCTGGTGAATTACAACGTAAAATTAACATTCTAAAATACGAGTCACACGAAAGATTTTTTGTTTTTTAAATCATATTTGTTAGACCGAATTCACTAATTAGAAAAAGAGAACACAGTGTTCCAGATATAACCTAAAGATATTACACCACACATTTTCTCTGAGGACTATAATGTTCTGTTTACTTTGAAATGTTACGACTGCATGCTTTTCATCGGCTGCTTAGTTATCAGCCACACATTGTTCAACGTAAAGGTGTCTGCTTCATTGGTACGAGGAAGTCCACACACTATTCTATGGCTAAGACTGACTTTATAATAGGCGGTGGGACGTTGTGCAGCCAGCAGCATCACTACATTAAAACACACACGCGACAGGCTCATGACATCCGACCTAATGGACATAACAAAGGTAGCTAAATGCATTAGAGTGCAAGTATGGTTAAAAACTGAGTACTGTGTCCTCAGACAAAGTTGACTCGGAGCTGTGGTTGCTGGGGCGATCGTAATGGCATTCCTTACACACAGTCGCTCCCATCAGACACTGCGCAAAGTGTAAACTTTGTTTGCACGTATAATACACAATAGGGAGACAGCTTAAGAACTGACGAAACTATGATTTAAATAAAACACGGTCCCCTGCTTGATCGGGTAATGAGTAAATTACAGCATACCTTAGCTTAGACATGGTAACGGCAGCGTAAGAAAAATACACTCTAGCATAATCAAAAGATTGTTCAGACTTTGTAGTTACTGAGCCGGCCGTGTGGCCGAGCGGTTCTAGGCGCTACAGTCTGGACCCGCGTGACCGCTACGGTCGCAGGTTCGAATCCTGCCTCGGGCATGGATGAGTGTGATGTCCTTAGGTTAGTTAGGTTTAAGTAGTTCTAAGTTCTAGGGGACTGATGACCTCAGAAGTTAAGTCCCATAGTGCTCAGAGCCATTTGAACCATTTTTGTAGTTACTGAAACACTATTAAATTACGCTGAAATCCTCAGTCAAGATGCTTTTCGCACTTCTGACATAGGAAAAACTGCTAATAGATATGGTAGCACGCATATTTTAATTTACAAGGTAATTTTGAATTATGGTCTCATAATAATACCTGACTTCCTCTAATCATTAAACTAACCCTTTTCGCGAGTATAATGTTACGCTTCACTCCATACAAGTGCTAACAACTGCGATTTCAGCTCTCCATCATGGAATATGCTCAGTATGTTGCACTTACTTTGGGTATTGCTACCTCCTTTAAACAAAATTTGCTAAAGGCTCATCAGTTTTAAATTGTTATATCTCTAAGAAAACAGTAACCCAACATCTTTCCAGTGGCATAATATTATGTTTTTCTGTGTTAATGTGTGCAATGATACTCTAGTCAGTCCGCAGCTCGTGGTCGTGCGGTAGCGCTCTCGCTTCCCACGCCCGGGTTCCCGGGTTCGATTCCCGGCGGGGTCAGGGATTTTCTCTGCGTCGTGATGACTGGGTGTTGTGTGATGTCCTTAGGTTAGTTAGGTTTAAGTAGTTCTAAGTTCTAGGGGACTGATGACCGTAGATGTTAAGTCCCATAGTGCTCAGAGCCATTTGAACCATTGTTTACTCTAGTCAACAAATAACTGAGCCTCAGTACTTCCATTTTCTTTTTGAGAGTATCGCCTTTTCTCATGAAATATACCTGACACAAGTTCATTTCTTCTAAGAATTTTCTTTTAAATGTCTCTTGGACATTGATGCGTTTGAGCTTCAGAAACCTCATACACACTATCAACAATTGTAGGATTCTATCTCAACAAATGGAAGTCGTCGTTTTTAAATTAGTGCGTCTCCTCTTTATTCGAAAAAATTGTTCAAATGGCTCTGAGCACTATAGGACTTAACTTCTGAGGTCATCAGTCCCCTAGAACTTAGAACTACTTTAACCTAACTAACCTAAGGTCATCACACACATCCATGCCCGAGGCCGGATTCGAATCTGTTACCGTAGCGGTCGCACGGTTCCAGACTGTAGCGCCTAGAACCGCTAGGTCACTCAGGCCGGCCCTCCTTATTTAAACGTTAGTGTGAATTAATTGGAAGGTTGGCTCTTTTCTGCTCATCATCTGCCGCTGATGAGGTGTTTAACTTATTAACTCTTGAATATGCAGCACGCATTATATGGCGACAGGCGCCAACGATACGCAGGTAGTGCCGATGTTCGCTCCGACACACGCCATCACGCGCGTGCGACTCCTCCTCCAAAGCATCGGGCAGCGAGCACAAAACACGACGTTAGCCATCCTCGCGGATGACACAGCCATCCTTGCGCAAGACTGGAAACAGTCGAACGTAATTTCACGATTACAGAGAGCACTCACAAGGGAACCTCCCCATCGCACCCCCTCAGATTTAGTTATAAGTTGGCACAGTGGATAGGCCTTGAGAAACTGAACACAGATCAATCGAGAAAACAGGAAGAAGTTGTGTGGATCTATGAAAAAAATAAGCAAAAAATACAAACTGAGTAGTCCATGCGCAAGATAGGCAACATCAAGGAGAAACTGTGCTCAGGAGCGCCGTGGTCCCGTGGTTAGCGTGAGCAGCTGCGTAACTAGAGGTCCTTGATTCAAGTCTTCCCTCGAGTGAAAAGTTTACTTTCTTTATTTTCGCAAAGTTATGATCTGTCCGTTCGTTTATTGACGCCTCTGTTCACTGTAATAAGTTTAGTGTCTGTGTTTTGCGACCGCACCACAAAACCGCGCGATTAGTAGACGAAAGGACGTGCCTCTCCAATGGGAACCGAAAACATTTGATCGCAATGTTATAGGTCAATCGATTCCTCCACAGGAAAACACGTCTGACATATTCTATGCGACACTGGAGACGGCATGTGCGTCACATGACAGGAATATGTTGTCGACCCACCTAACTTGTACACTTGGCGAATGGGTAAAAAGATTCTTCTACCTTGCCCGATTTAGGTTTTCTTGTGGATGTGATAATCACTCCCAAAAAAGAGATGAAAACATAAGAGTTTGTCACATAAACTGCAACAAATGAATGCAACAGTTTCACAGTCGCACAGTTTACCCTGTGCTCTGTCAAAACGTATGTTTTTAACGTTTTCAAAATTTCCGTGTGTAGACCGTCAAATCCTGCATATGTCGAAGCAAATCTGAACATGTCCTGGAATTTTGAAGAACGAAGTTGATTATGTGTGAGTGCCTGAACTTTGATAATTGTCTGAAAACAAAAAATTAAACTTTTCACTCGAGAGAAGACTTGAATCAAGGACCTCTCGTTCCGCAGCTGCTTACGCTAACCACGGGACCACGGCGCTCCTGAGCACAGTTTCTCCTTGATGTTGCCTATCTTGCGCATGGACTACTCAGTTTGTATATTTTGCTAATTTTTTTCATAGATCCACACAACTTCTTCCTGTTTTCTCGATTGATCTGTGTTCAGTTTTTCAAGGCCTATCCACTGTGCCAAATTATAACTAAATCTGAGGGGGGTGCGATGGGGAGGTTCCCTTGTCAGAACTGCCGAGACTTGGTTCGAACGACGGCGTATTAAAGTAAACGTTGGCAAGTGCGAAGCAGTTCTGTTCAGGCAGACCGAAGCTATTACGCGGACATCAGCACTATAGACAGGTAGCACTATTTGCACGCCCAAAACGTTTTTGACAGAAAGTTAGGTACATCGGTGTCTGGCTGGATAGGAAACTTACATGGGAGGGGGGGGGAGGGGGAGGCACCTCATAGAATACGTTGCCAAAAGAGCGTATGTGAGGGTCAAATAACTCTACCTATTGCTCAACAAGGAAAGTACATTAAATACGAGGGTATCGAGGTCCCTATACATGACACTGATCTGACCTCTGACGATGTACACAGCTCCCGTCTGCTGATATGTAGATCAAACACGCCTGCACCGCCAGCAGGTCATACCAGACGAAGTGCTATGTATCACTAGCAACGATATACTCTCACCGCGGATCTTCACAATGAATACCGCCTTGAAACCCTCAAGGAAGCATCCAAAAAACTCGCCACATTGTTACACAGAACACGAGACACTCGAACAACTCTTCATCCCTACTCTGTGGAGCTATGATCGTAACAACAGATGGAAGCAAAGCGACCAAAGACACTGTTAGTTAGGGCCTCATCAACTATGGCGAGCTAACACACACAAGCGACAACGTCGGCGACCCCGCACATCAGCAATATTGACTGGACATGCCGGCTGCTATTAAAGCCGACCAACAGGCAACAGCAGGGAAGCCGATAAACCACTACACTAGCGCACAAAACGCCTACACTACCCTTCTACGGTATATGACTTATCAGACATTAACCGACGACGAACTCAAGTGTTACTGGTATGGTGTTGCTGGCCGAGAATACTACGCCGGTACCCAACTGCAGCTGCCGAGTGCTAAGGCATCGCAACGTCAGAGGTACCCGCCTGCATGATACCCACTACCAACTTGCATAATCTATCGCAGATATCAAGGAATCCGCTACTGCTCTTACTATCCGATCAGACTATCGTAGATGTCTTTGGCTCCTGACTTGGCACATTTTTTGCTCTGACCTTCAAACCGCTACGCTTTGTTCAATTTTCGACCCACTCTATCTCCATATGAGCGCGTACTAATGGTTAATCATAGCCAATGTACGCAAACATCGTAGTACCTCCGAAGTAGTGAAAACTAACACCTGTGCAGAGGTAGCAGTGAACCTTTTTATGTCGGCCATCATGTCGGTGTGGGCGTGGAGGGGCTCCACAGTATATATTTCAGGCGGCTTGTAGCTACCTTGCGACTCAAAGTCTCGCCATGCAACAATTCTACGAGGATCACTCCGAAAGAAATGCACACTATTTTTGCAAAAATACAGTTTTCATTCTGCGCGTGTGAAAGTTTTACAGTGTGTAGATACATCTTTCCCGCTTGTTTTCAAACTTAGTTCAAACTGTTCCCGTGAGTGGCGCCGTCACAGCATGTCTTCAAGATGGCTGCTACACTTGACGTTCGTCAGTAGCAACGTGCTGTCATAGAATTCATGTGCTGTGAAAACGAGGCAGTGGGAAACATCCACAAGAGGTTGAAAAATGTGTATGGAGATGCTGCTGTCGATCGCAGTACAGTTAGTCAGTGGGCAAGCAGGTTACGTGATGAAAGCGGCACGGTAATATTGAGGATTGTCCTCGAAGCGGCAGGCCTCGTACTGCACACACTCCAGACAATGTGCAGAGAGTTAACGAATTGGTGACCGCTGACAGACGCATCACAGTGAACGAATTGTCATGCTACGTTGGGATAGGGGAAGGAAGTGTTTGCAGAATACTGAAAGAGTTGGCGTTAAGAAAGGTTTGTACCAAGTGGGTTCCCATGTTGTTGACAGTAGTTCACAAAGAAACAAGAAAAACGGTATGCAGCGAACTTTTGGGACAGTAAGAGAATGGTGGGGATGAATTTCTTGGAAGAATTGTGACAGGTGATGAAACACGTCTCCATCATTTTTCACCAGAGACGAAGAGGCAATCAACGGAGTGGCATCATGCAAATGCACCCAAGGAAAAATTATGGCTAAGGTGTTTTTCGATTCCGAAGGACTCTTGCTTGTGGACATCATGCCAAGTAGAACCACCACCAATTCTGATGTATATACTGAGTCGTGTTCGACCACATCGGCAAAAGCAGGATGTTTGGCTGTTGCACGACAATGCACGGCCACATGTCAGTCAAAAAACCATGGAAGCGATCACAAAACGCTGATGGACAACACTGAAACACCTGCCTTACAGTCCTGACCTGGCTCCATGTGACTATTATCTCTTTGGGAAGCTGAAAGACTCTCTTCGTGGAGCAAGGTTTGAAGATGATGACTCCCTTGTGCACGCTGCCAAACAGTGGCTCCAACAGGTTGGTCCAGAATTTTACCGTGCGGGTATACAGGCGCTGGTTCCAAGATGACGTAAGGCAGTTGAGAGGGATGGAAATTATGTGGAGAAATGAAAATATTGTTTCTAAAGGATGTATTTACGCACTGTAAAACTTTCAAACATGTAGAATAAAAGATGGGTTTAAAAAAAAATAGTGTGCATTTCTTTTGGAGTGACCCTCGTATATGAGCATCAGTAGCAACTACAATCGATGAGTAATTTCAGTCATTTACAATTAATCGTTCCCTGGCGGTTCTTATGTAAATGAAGTCAGCATAATTTGTTATGAACTTCGCAGAGGTTTACCACCATAAGAAACAGTTACTACCTATAGAGTCAAGACTGCCACATTTTTTTCTTTCTTTCAGTTGCTATGTCAGCTGATATTTACGAAAATGCTTAAAAACCATTGATCTCTATTTTGTGGAAACTTGACAGATTAAGAAAATATTATTTTAAAAAAAAGTTATAACAGCAATACAGGGAACATCGCCAAATGTGGTACAAGTGGACGTCACCAAACATACGAGCGGTTCAATTACACACATGCGGTCTTGCATACCGAATAATTCTTCATGCGGCGTGTTTGGGAAGTAAAACTTTCCCTCTGTCAGTTATTCGAAGATACGAAATCTCGAATTCTCCGTTTCCACAGAAGCGATAAGGACTTGTAGGTTCCATGCAGCGTACCACTCTGGTATCTTTGAATAGAGGCACTACGTTCTCAATGGTTATAATCGAAACATTATACCTTTCAGATCCGTTTCCACTGCTCATTTCCTTACTAACCACTGCAGGGACAGCAAGTTAACAGATGCATTTGACATTGCTTCTCTGCTGCGCAGTTTTCAAATTCACTCTAAAATGGCCTGATGTAAAGGCTGGAACCTGTCGTGGTCTTAATAAAATCCTTATTAGCAACTGGAACGGCGTTTTGTTAATTGAACACATAGTTAAGGAATCAGCATCCTCTGAATATGGAGATTCAAATGGCTCTGAGCACTATGGGACTTAACATCTATGGTCATCAGTCCCCTAGAACTTAGAACTACTTAAACCTAACTAACCTAAGGACAGCACACAACACCCAGTCATCACGAGGCAGAGAAAATCCCTGACCCCGCCGGGAATCGAACCCGGGAACCCGGGCGTGGGAAGCGAGAACGCTACCGCACGACCACGAGCTGCAATATGGAGAAACCAGCAAGTTACAGAATAATAATTCTAATACCTGTGGCCTTCCTTTCCGGTCTTAGTACGTTTTGGTATTTTAAAAAGAGCTAAAACATAAACATGCACAATTTAAAAATAAGTACGGAAAATATTGCGAGATTCCAGATTGGCAAAGTTGTCCCTTTTCCAGAAAGCTTCCTCGTGCGACATTTTCATGTGGTATTATTAAACTAAAGTGCAACACAATACTTCGTATTTAATCTTAAAGTGATTTGAAAGACAGTTATATACTTTATTAATAAAAAGTAGTTGTTTATAGTCAGATGTGAATGAATAATTATGGCGAGACACTTTTGAAGTCTACCAAATAACTATCTCCTCCAAGATGAAAGGAAAATCACCCACGAAGGCCGGTAAGCACATGACAGTGCTGAAGACGCTCAAAATGGCCACTGTTAGTCTTCTGTATGCTATGGGAGCCGGCCGCGGTGGCCGAGCAGTTCCAGGCGCCTCAGTCCGGAACCGCGCAACTGCTACGGTCGCAGGTTCGAATCCTTCCTCGGACATGGATGTGTGTGATGTCCTTAGGTTAGTTAGGTTTAAGTAGTACAAAGTTCTAGGAGACTGGTGACCTCAGATGTTACGTCCCATAGTGCTCAGAGCCATCTGAACCATTTTGGCTACGGGAACTGTGGTGCCTCAGTTGATTAGTTCAGGGACTTGGCAGACCGCCAGATATTAGGCTGGTAAATAAGTTTGTAGCGTTTTTGTTTTGCATGTTGGTATTCCGGATACTATGGGTTTATTTACAGATGTCGTGTTCTTATTTGTAGTTCACTGTTGCTATTTGCGTTAACGTATCATCATTTCGTCATTGGGAAATAGTGAGTGGTGCTGTGGACGCTAGAAAAAGGTGTGACGAGTGGAGAAACTGGAACAGTTTCGATATATTCTTCTGTCTTAAGAAAATAAGGAGGTGACAGCAGCGGAGGCACCCAGGGACATTTGCTCTCAGTATATG
This sequence comes from Schistocerca cancellata, assembly GCF_023864275.1. Classification (NCBI taxonomy): domain Eukaryota; kingdom Metazoa; phylum Arthropoda; class Insecta; order Orthoptera; family Acrididae; genus Schistocerca; species Schistocerca cancellata. Next base: position 182,253,424 of record NC_064626.1, read on the forward strand.
CCACTGGCCTGACCACGGCAAGGAAACTGTTTTCTCGTTTCAAGGAGGATCGTTTTGGCATTAGTGACTCCTTACGTTCAGGAAGATCTTCGTGGTTTGATGAAGATCATTTAAAAGCATTGTTTCAAAATGATTCACACCACTGTACTTGAGAATTGACGATTGTGATGAACTGTGATCGTTCCAGCGTCGTGCGATATTTGCGTCCAACGAGGAAGGTTGAAAAATCAGGTGTATGGTTGCCGCATGCTCTAAGCCAAAATCACAAAAATCAGCAGGTGTCCATAATTGGATCTCTGCTTGCTCATCATCAATTGTTTGGTGAACAACTCCGACCATTCCTATCCTGTAACGTTACTAGTGACGAGAAATGGTGTCTTTATGCTAACACAAGGAAAAGAAAGGAATGGTTGAACCAAAACAAAGCAGCAACTGCCCTTAACAAATATCTGCGCTCATCCACAAAAGATAATATTATGCATCTGGTGATGACATTTATTGTTAATAACTGAGACTTTTTGCAGACGACCTGGAAGACTGCGTGAAGCGATGCAACTCCACGATAATGCCCACCCCCATTCTGCTAGAGTGACAAAAAAGCTACAAGAGGTGGATTGGGAGGTCATTTCGTACCCACCTTATTTATCTCAATTTGCGCTCTCAAATTTTCACCTTTCTCGCTCTCTATCGAACAGCGTTCAAGAAACTCCCCTCTGCATGAAAATGTTCTCCTTAAGTGGCTCTTCACCTAAAAATCACATGATTTTTATTGTCTCAGAATCGAAAAGTTGCCCTAGTGCTGGCAGACTGTTGTAAATTCTGAAGGAGAATGTATTACTGACGACTAAAGTTACTGTTACTTGTATCTGTTGTGTTCGTTAAGCTTGTGAGAAAAAGCTACGAACTTATGCCCCAACCTAACAGACGTCCGCCGCTCGTGGTCTCGCGGTAGCGTTCTCGCTTCCCGAGCACGGGGTCCCGGGTTCGATTCCCGGCGGGGTCAGGGATTTTCACCTGCCTCGAGATGACTGGGTGTTTGTGTTGTCCTCATCTTTTCATCATCATCCAGGAAAGTGGCGAAATTGGACTGAACAAAGATTGGGTAATTGTACGGGCGCTGCTAACCACGCAGTTGAGCGCCCCACAAACCAAACATCATCATCTCTCAACCTAACAGAATTGTCTTCAAAAACTAGAAAAGTTTTCTTACATTACTAAGTTTCCCAGTTGATGGTAAATAACAAAATATTTTAAAAATAAACAAGTGTCAACTTGTACAAAGTGGTCGTATTATACACGTGCCTATATGGGAAAGATATCTCCTTGCAGATGGTCTACCACTCTAAAACAGTGGTACTCAATGTGTCCTCTGCAGAGTCCTTACAGAAAACTCTGTAAGGACTCCGCCAAAATAATGGCAACCTAAAAAACAAAGAACATTAAGTCTCGTCACACACTGAGAAAAATGAAGGCAATAAATATCATATCAATGTTGGTTTTACAAAGATTATTTTTTTCTCTCAGTACATAACAGTGGGAAATGAGGCGACAAGCAGCATATAAATCTACAATTATGCTACGATCAAAAATGGTCGAAGTATGACTGCCGAATGAGCCAGGCCAGATAACATCATGTACGATATATTATAAGATCCTGTAGACACAAACTGTATAAAACCAATGAAGTAAAATTTAAAATCCCGTGTAATGTGCGTTCTTCCGCCATATTTCTAACAGGTCGATGTTGTGTAAGCAGCCCATAGAAGCTAGCAGTACACTCATTATTGCCAGCCTCCATGGGCTTCTCACATAACATCGGTCTGTTAGCAATACGGCGTAAGTACGCACATTACACGGGATTTTAAGTTATACTTCATTGGTTTTATATAGTTGGTGTCTACCGTATCTCATACTGTATCATACGTGGTATTACCTACCTTGGCTCAAAAAATGGTTCAAATGGCTCTGAGCATTATGGGACTTAACATCTGAGGTCATCAGTCCCCTAGAACTTAGAACTACTTAAACCTAACTAACCTAACGACATCACACACATCCATGCCTGAGGCAGGATTCGAACCTGCGACCGTAGCGGTCGCGCGGTTCCAGACTGAAGCACGTAGCACCGCTCGGCCACACCAGCCGGCCACCTGGCTGATACAGCAGTCATACACTCCTGGAAATTGAAATAAGAACACCGTGAATTCATTGTCCCAGGAAGGGGAAACTTTATTGACACATTCCTGGGGTCAGATACATCACATGATCACACTGACAGAACCACAGGCACATAGACACAGGCAACAGAGCATGCACAATGTCGGCACTAGTACAGTGTATATCCACCTTTCGCAGCAATGCACGCTGCTATTCTCCCATGGAGACGATCGTAGAGATGCTGGATGTAGTCCTGTGGAACGGCTTGCCATGCCATTTCCACCTGGCGCCTCAGTTGGACCAGCGTTCGTGCTGGACGTGCAGACCGCGTGAGACGACGCTTCATCCAATCCCAAACATGCTCAATGGGGGACAGATCCGGAGATCTTGCTGCCCAGGGTAGTTGACTTACACCTTCTAGAGCACGTTGGGTGGCACGGGATACATGCGGACGTGCATTGTCCTGTTGGAACAGCAAGTTCCCTTGCCGGTCTAGGAATGGTAGAACGATGGGTTCGATGACGGTTTGGATGGACCGTGCACTATTCAGTGTCCCCTCGACGATCACCAGTGGTGTACGGCCAGTGTAGGAGATCGCTCCCCACACCATGATGCTGGGTGTTGGCCCTGTGTGCCTCGGTCGTATGCAGTCCTGATTGTGGCGCTCACCTGCACGGCGCCAAACACGCATACGACCATCATTGGCACCAAGGCAGAAGCGACTCTCATCGCTGAAGACGACACGTCTCCATTCGTCCCTCCATTCACGCCTGTCGCGACACCACTGGAGGCGGGCTGCACGATGTTGGGGCGTGAGCGGAAGACGGCCTAACGGTGTGCGGGACCGTAGCCCAGCTTCATGGAGACGGTTGCGAATGGTCCTCGCCGATACCCCAGGAGCAACAGTGTCCCTAATTTGCTGGGAAGTGGCGGTGCGGTCCCCTACGGCACTGCGTAGGATCCTACGGTCTTGGCGTGCATCCGTGCGTCGCTGCTGTCCGGTCCCAGGTCGACGGGCACGTGCACCTTCCGCCGACCACTGGCGACAACATCGATGTACTGTGGAGACCTCACGCCCCACGTGTTGAGCAATTCGGCGGTACGTCCACCCGGCCTCCCGCATGCCCACTATACGCCCTCGCTCAAAGTCCGTCAACTGCACATACGGTTCACGTCCACGCTGTCGCGGCATGCTACCAGTGTTAAAGACTGCGATGGAGCACCGTATGCCACGGCAAACTGGCTGACACTGACGGCGGCGGTGCACAAATGCTGCGCAGCTAGCGCCATTCGACGGCCAACACCGCGGTTCCTGGTGTGTCCGCTGTGCCGTGCGTGTGATCATTGCTTGTACAGCCCTCTCGCAGTGTCCGGAGCAAGTATGGTGGGTCTGACACACCGGAGTCAATGTGTTCTGTTTTCCATTTCCAGGAGTGTACTTAGTGCATTTGTACAAGCATCTTTTGGGTTTACTCAGTTTTATTATGACAATCCACCATTGTCGTTTGACTTTTAACGTGGATAACTTCCGGAAAGATGGGACTCCGTAATTGTCCATCTACATTATGGAAATATAAACGTTATATACGTGAAGATGCCTCAATGCTGACGTGAAACCGGTAGTTGTGATTAAACCAACTTCATACAGCTACACGGCTTTTGGAAACACCTCATCATTCTTGGCTTTTAATTGTTGTAATTTTTATGATAATTTGAATGTTTATTGAGTGTTGAGTTTTGTTATTGTTACTTGTAACAAAATAACTGCATTAAAAATATTAGATTTTTTGATTTATGTAATTACGAAACTAAATGTTGGAAGAATTGGTTCAACGTCACCATGACATCCGTGCATTTTTTAATACTTATTCTCCTGAAGAGCAAATACAAAACTGAAAATGAATTCTTGGGTTCAGAATCCTTTTCTATCGAACTTGCAGAGACCATAAAATGTGTCAAATGAAACCTATAGATCCTTTTTAGAAATGAAATGAGATTCAGTAGTGGAATGATTGTTCAGAACAATGCTGCTCTAGAAGGCCAACACCATGTTCTCATTGGAGCGAAATCGTCAGATATAGAAGTGACTTCGGGCGTGTACCAAAAGGAAAATATTGTAGGGCTGCTGTTTACCACTGTATGCATACTGCGTCATTCCGGGATGTTGCTACACACTTTCAGAGGTGATGGAGAAGGGTGAATGTATCAGTTTGATGCAAATGGCCCTGGTCCAGAAACGACCATCGAAAGTTATAAGCGAAATCTTTCTGGTGACTCTGACAATGGTCATTTTCTGCTGCAAGTTGTTGGCTTTCTTTATTCTGGGAGGAGATAGTTTGGACGAAACGAAGAAAAAAGGCCATTAAACATTGGCTGTAAAGTGCATACCTTAAGATCTCGTACTTCATAACTACATTGAGATATCGAAACGAGACGTTGGTTAAATGGTAGCATGCAAAGAGAAAGATATTTTGACATATGGTTATTATGCGAAACTTCATTATCTACCGTGTTATTCCACTAACTGCAGACTTTTTAAATAAAAGAATGTAATTTTTAAGGGCTATCAATAGATGGTGAAACGAGTTATGCTATGCTTTTTGAAACAACATAAGTGAAGACATTACACATTTATTTTTGTACCGAGGATGTGCTTTTTCACAATCTGTTGACCTTATTTTTCCTCAGTTCCTCATTTAATAAAATTAATGAACCACTGTTTCAGAATTGTCTAGCAGCTGCATCTGCACAACACGTTAGTGAGGTGACATTGTGTAAACTCGGCTGTGATTTGGCAAAAGAAACAAATTTTAACCTCGCTTCAAGCGAAATGTTGATTCTACTCATAATTTGTCACTCACGACTTTTCTCTGTAAGTTACAAATGGTTAAAAGTCAGGCGAAAATAATTGCCTTTCTGTTGCAGTTCCAGGGGAATTCTTTTAGAAACTGTTAGGAGGTTGACACGTATCTTTCGAATATTAGCAGTTATACGAAGAGCAAAAGTAGCTGAACTTCACTGCTTGAAAAGGTAAGTATTATGCTTCTTCCAGCTCAAGTTTTCGTCAGTAAGTATACTCACACATTTGGAGCATTCTACTCTACTTATTAACTTCTGCTCACCTGCTAATCACTTGCTGGTATTGCCCAGAACTAAATCTAGTGTGTGTTTTCAAAATTTAGGGGCAGTCCATTTTCAGAGAACCACTTAATAATCGGAAAATATCATTTATAAGCTCTTTTGTTGCATATCTCTAAGGGAATTTATAACGCTAGTATCGTTTGCAAAAAGTACCAATTTTGTTTATTGAATGTTAAGTGGAAGGTAATTATCATATATAAGGAACAGGAGTGGACCCAGAGGGCCAGAACTGAACCCTGTGGGACTCCCTTTGTAATTTTTTTCCCTGGTCTCTAAAATTTTCTGTCTTTCGGCCCCAACGTTCAAACAATTACACTGTAGCTGCTGGGTAAACTTACCTTGTATACACAGACAACCCCCCCCCCCCCCAAACACACACACACCGTATCTTGCCTCTGCCCATGGCATCACGTTGGTCCTCCATTGTCACATTCGCTGGCGCCGGCGCTGCGGCAATTTATATTTACGTTGCGATTTAATACACGTGTAATATTTTAAACCTCCGGTGATGACTTGTTCCAGTGAGTTCAAAACAAGTTTTCCGGCAGAAATTAAGCCCTGAGCCAACCGATAATTCATTTCTCCCCATACGTTCTCAAACGCAAGTACAGTCACGCGAGTGCACTACAAATGAGTCCTTTGAGTTCTGGAGGTGTTTTCGACGAAGGAAACACACACACACAAGACCTGTCAGACAACCGCATACAAAGAAATTAGTGTCAGGTCCCGAGCAAAACAAACTTCCTACCGTTAACATTTCCTTCGATGAAATAGGGGCCTATAATACTGTCCTCCAGAATCGCACACCATACATTCACCGACCACGGTTTTTGGTGTTCAACTTGCCGCAGCCAACATGAACTTTCAGTTGCCCAATAATATACACTCCTGGAAATTGAAATAAGAACACCGTGAATTCATTGTCCCAGGAAGGGGAAACTTTATTGACACATTCCTGGGGTCAGATACATCACATGATCACACTGACAGAACCACAGGCACATAGACACAGGCAACAGAGCATGCACAATGTCGGCACTAGTACAGTGTATATCCACCTTTCGCAGCAATGCACGCTGCTATTCTCCCATGGAGACGATCGTAGAGATGCTGGATGTAGTCCTGTGGAACGGCTTGCCATGCCATTTCCACCTGGCGCCTCAGTTGGACTAGCGTTCGTGCTGGACGTGCAGACCGCGTGAGACGACGCTTCATCCAGTCCCAAACATGCTCAATGGGGGACAGATCCGGAGATCTTGCTGCCCAGGGTAGTTGACTTACACCTTCTAGAGCACGTTGGGTGGCACGGGATACATGCGGACGTGCATTGTCCTGTTGGAACAGCAAGTTCCCTTGCCGGTCTAGGAATGGTAGAACGATGGGTTCGATGACGGTTTGGATGTACCGTGCACTATTCAGTGTCCCCTCGACGATCACCAGTGGTGTACGGCCAGTGTAGGAGATCGCTCCCCACACCATGATGCCGGGTGTTGGCCCTGTGTGCCTCGGTCGTATGCAGTCCTGATTGTGGCGCTCACCTGCACGGCGCCAAACACGCATACGACCATCATTGGCACCAAGGCAGAAGCGACTCTCATCGCTGAAGACGACACGTCTCCATTCGTCCCTCCATTCACGCCTGTCGCGACGCCACTGGAGGCGGGCTGCACGATGTTGGGGCGTGAGCGGAAGACGGCCTAACGGTGTGCGGGACCGTAGCCCAGCTTCATGGAGACGGTTGCGAATGGTCCTCGCCGATACCCCAGGAGCAACAGTGTCCCTAATTTGCTGGGAAGTGGCGGTGCGGTCCCCTACGGCACTGCGTAGGATCCTACGGTCTTGGCGTGCATCCGTGCGTCGCTGCTGTCCGGTCCCAGGTCGACGGGCACGTGCACCTTCCGCCGACCACTGGCGACAACATCGATGTACTGTGGAGACCTCACGCCCCACGTGTTGAGCAATTCGGCGGTACGTCCACCCGGCCTCCCGCATGCCCACTATACGCCCTCGCTCAAAGTCCGTCAACTGCACATACGGTTCACGTCCACGCTGTCGCGGCATGCTACCAGTGTTAAAGACTGCGATGGAGCACCGTATGCCACGGCAAACTGGCTGACACTGACGGCGGCGGTGCACAAATGCTGCGCAGCTAGCGCCATTCGACGGCCAACACCGCGGTTCCTGGCGTGTCCGCTGTGCCGTGCGTGTGATCATTGCTTGTACAGCCCTCTCGCAGTGTCCGGAGCAAGTATGGTGGGTCTGACACACCGGTGTCAATGTGTTCTTTTTTCCATTTCCAGGAGTGTATGTTATGCAAAGTAACATTTCCATGGTTCGTGAATGTTACCGCGTCAGTAAATAAAATCAAATTAATAAATGTGTCATCCCCTTGAATCTGTTGTTGAGCCCATCCGCAGAATTCAATGCGATCCATACAACCCTTACCAGTTAATTCTTGGTGGAGACTGATATTGTAAGGATGATCTTTATGGCGATGCAGAACACGAACAACACTACTCTGGCTCATGCCAGATTCCCTTGCGATTTGATGCGAACTAACACAAGGATCTCGAACAAAAATGGCAAGAGTACCAATTTCCGTTTCCTCGTTAGTAACTTTCCTTTGTGCATATGTTTCCGACGCGTTATAAATCCAGTTGTTCTCGATTTATCATACAAATATTTAAATGTACGACGTGTGAGTTGAGTACGTCGAAGATATCTTTCAGCATATAAGTCTCCAGTTCTCACTGAATTTCGTTGGTATTTTCCGTAAATGAGAAGCATATCGACTTGTTCTTCGAAGGAATACATCTTTCGCATTCGCTTCATTCGAGGATACTAATCTTGCCGTTCCAATTACTGTTGTATTGCGAAACCGTCGAATAGTGTTTACATGTCAATGGCAAGTTAGATGAATACTCCGTACTCGGCGAATATTAAGCGTTTGTACGATATACGAGAGAGAATTGTCAGAGCATGTGCTTCAATAAGAGCTGAAGTGATAAGGAATACCACTCAATCCATGATAAGAAGATTGCAGCACTGCATTGATACCAGTGGTCATCACTACGAACACCTGTTGTAAATGGATGTTCATGCCACCTTTCTGACCTTTGTTGACCTTCAAAGATCTTACTGTTACACATCATTGGATTCCTCTCAATAGCCGCTGTCAGAAAGTAAGTACCAAACTGTAGAACCCCCCACCCCAAAAAAAACTGACCATATCTCTGACGCGACCCCACCTGGCAACAAAGAACCAACTTCATTTTAAGGCCCCCGTTGTCCCATGCAAATTTTGTCCCACAAACTTTTCAGCTACTACCATACTTTCGGAGTTATTCTGGGTGGCAAAAGTTGTGACTCACCCTGTACAATAGTGAAACGTTGTTAGCAAACAGGAAAGTTGTATTTATGGCTTATTGGCTTATTATTAGAACACTACTACAGAAAGTGAAAATGCGATAGCAATAAACAATGCTCAAAGTCAGAAAGAGGGGCAAGAGGAGAAGGAGGTGGGTGGAAATGCAGGTAGAAAGTGGAAAGGGGACGACGGACAGAGAGAGGGCGCAGGAGAAGATGGAGAGATAGGGGGAGGAGGACACGGATACAGAAACAAGGGAGGAGGTGATAAACAGAAAGAGGGGGAAAGAGAGGGGGCAGGAGGAGATGGAGAGAGGTAGGGGAGGAGAAGATGGACATAAAGAGGGTGGAGGAAGAGAAGATTTACAGAGACAGGGGAAAGAAAGTGACTGGACGTATATCTAATTCGCATACGTTTTAAAAACTCCTTCTTTTTCTTTCTTTTCCATTTAATCAGGTTGAGCCACAGCAACGCCTAGTGAAAACAGCTAGCTCTACAGTATTTATTATTTAACTAACCACCTAAAACTCTTTAGTTAAATAATAAATAACGTGTCCCGTGTTTTTCATTCATAATTTATAAAATATTCTACCAGAACCAATGAAACAGCGAATTAACGCATAGCTGAAATTTTATTATCTCTTTTGTGTCATTACTAAGTCTATATACACTTTTACGCAAGAGCATACAAGATAGCAGAAACCGACAGTGTTGAAGAAGTATGTAGGCAAACGGAATACATCTGCAACGAAGTAGATCCGTTTCAGGAAATCTGCAGTCTTGTTAACAGAGTCCCATACACTGTTCATCTGATTCCATCCGCCACAGAATGGTACTTTTTTTATATGTATCTATTTCTTTTTAAATCGTCGGAGGGGCGCACAGCTTTGGCTCGTAAACAGTTATCCACTAACATAACTCAGTACTGAATTTCACTGTCTTAAAGAGAGCTACCTCCCCATGAACCATGGACCTTGCCGTTGGTGGGGAGGCTTGCGTGCCTCAGCGATACAGACAGCCGTACCGTAGGTACAACCACAACGGAGGGGTATCTGTTGAGAGGCCAGACAAACGTGTGGTTCCTGAAGAGGGGCAGCAGCCTTTTCAGTAGTTGCAAGGGCAACAGTCTGGATGATTGACTGATCTGGCCTTGTAAGAATAACCAAAACGGCCTTGCTGTACTGGTACTGCGAACGGCTGAAAGCAAGGGGAAACTACGGCCGTAATTTTTCCCGAGGGCATGCAGCTTTACTGTATGATTAAATGATGATGGCGTCCTCTTGGGTAAAATATTCCGGAGGTAAAATAGTCCCCCATTCGCATCTCCGGGCGGGGACTACTCAAGAGGATGTCGGTATCAGGAGAAAGAAAACTGGCGTTCTACGGATCGGAGCGTGGAATGTCAGATCCCTTAATCGGGCAGGTAGGTTAGAAAATTTAAAAAGGGAAATGGATAGGTTAAAGTTAGATATAGTGGGAATTAGTGAAGTTGGGTGGCAGGAGGAACAAGACTTCTGGTCAGGTGACTACAGGGTTATAAACACAAAGTCAAATAGGGGTAATGCAGGAGTAGGTTTAATAATGAATAGGAAAATAGGAATGCGGGTAAGCTACTACAAACAGCATAGTGAACGCATTATTGTGGCCAAGATAGATACAAAGCCCACACCTACTACAGTAGTACAAGTTTATATGCCAACTAGCTCTGCAGATGACGAAGAAATTGAAGAAATGTATGATGAAATAAAAGAAATTATTCAGATAGTGAAGGGAGACGAAAATTTAATAGTCATGGGTGACTGGAATTCGAGTGTAGGAAAAGGGAGAGAAGGAAACGTAGTAGGTGAATATGGATTGGGGCTAAGAAATGAAAGAGGAAGCCGCCTGGTAGAATTTTGCACAGAGCACAACTTAATCATAGCTAACACTTGGTTTAAGAATCATGATAGAAGGTTGTATACATGGAAGAAGCCTGGAGATACTAAAAGGTATCAGATAGATTATATAATGGTAAGACAGAGATTTAGGAACCAGGTTTTAAATTGTAAGACATTTCCAGGGGCAGATGTGGACTCTGACCACAATCTATTGGTTATGACCTGTAGATTAAAACTGAAGAAAATGCAAAAAGGTGGGAATTTAAGGAGATGGGACCTGGATAAACTGAAAGAACCAGAGGTTGTACAGAGTTTCAGGGAGAGCATAAGGGAACAATTGACAGGAATGGGGGAAAGAAATACAGTAGAAGAAGAATGGGTAGCTTTGAGGGATGAAGTAGTGAAGGCAGCAGAGGATCAAGTAGGTAAAAAGACGAGGGCTAGTAGAAATCCTTGGGTAACAGAAGAAATATTGAATTTAATTGATGAAAGGAGAAAATATAAAAATGCAGTAAATGAAGCAGGCAAAAAAGAATACAAACGTCTCAAAAATGAGATCGACAGGAAGTGCAAAATGGCTAAGCAGGGATGGCTAGAGGACAAATGTAAGGATGTAGAGGCTTATCTCACTAGGGGTAAGATAGATACTGCCTACAGGAAAATTAAAGAGACCTTTGGAGATAAGAGAACCACTTGTATGAACATCAAGAGCTCAGATGGAAACCCAGTTCTAAGCAAAGAAGGGAAAGCAGAAAGGTGGAAGGAGTATATAGAGGGTCTATACAAGGGCGATGCACTTGAGGACAATATTATGGAAAGGGAAGAGTATGTAGATGAAGATGAAATGGGAGATATGATACTGCGTGAAGAGTTTGACAGAGCACTGAAAGACCTGAGTCGAAACAAGGCCCCCGGAATAGACAACATTCCATTGGAACTACTGACGGCCTTGGGAGAGCCAGTCCTGACAAAACTCTACCATCTGGTGAGCAAGATGTATGAAACAGGCGAAATACCCTCAGACTTCAAGAAGAATATAATAATTCCAATCCCAAAGAAAGCAGGTGTTGACAGATGTGAAAATTACCGGACAATCAGCTTAATAAGCCACAGCTGTAAAGTACTAACACGAATTCTTTACAGACGAATGGAAAAACTAGTAGAAGCCGACCTCGGGGAAGATCAGTTTGGATTCCGTAGAAATACTGGAACACGTGAGGCAATACTGACCTTACGACTAATCTTAGAAGAAAGATTAAGGAAAGGCAAACCTACGTTTCTAGCATTTGTAGACTTAGAGAAAGCTTTTGACAATGTTGACTGGAATACTCTATTTCAAATTCTAAAGGTGGCAGGGGTAAAATACAGGGAGCGAAAGGCTATATACAATTTGTACAGAAACCAGATTGCAGTTATAAGAGTCGAGGGACATGAAAGGGAAGCAGTGGTTGGGAAGGGAGTAAGACAGGGTTGTAGCCTCTCCCCGATGTTATTCAATCTGTATATCGAGCAAGCAGTAAAGGAAACAAAAGAAAAATTTGGAGTAGGTATTAAAATCCATGGAGAAGAAATAAAAACTTTGAGGTTCGCCGATGACATTGTAATTCTGTCAGAGACAGCAAAGGACTTGGAAGAGCAGTTGAATGGAATGGATGGTGTCTTGAAGGGAGGATATAAGATGAACATCAACAAAAGCAAAACAAGGATAATGGAATGTAGTCGAATTAAGTCGGGTGATGCTGAGGGAATTAGATTAGAAAATGAGACACTTAAAGTAGTAAAGGAGTTTTGCTATTTGGGGAGCAAAATAACTGATGATGGTCGAAGTAGAGAGGATATTAAATGTAGACTAGCAATGGCAAGGAAAGTGTTTCTGAAGAAGAGAAATTTGTTAACATCGAGTATAGATTTAAGTGTCAGGAAGCTGTTTTTGAAAGTATTTGTATGGAGTGTAGCCATGTATAGAAGTGAAACATGGACGGTAAATAGTTTGGACAAGAAGAGAATAGAAGCTTTTGAAATGTGGTGCTACAGAAGAATGCTGAAGATTAGATGGGTAGATCACGTAACTAATGAGGAAGTATTGAATAGGATTGGGGAGAAGAGAAGTTTGTGGCACAACTTGACCAGAAGAAGGGATCGCTTGGTAGGACATGTTCTGAGGCATCAAGGGATCACCAATTTAGTATTGGAGGGCAGCGTGGAGGGTAAAAATCGTAGGGGGAGACCAAGAGATGAATACACTAAGCAGATTCAGAAGGATGTAGGTTGCAGTAGGTACTGGGAGATGAAGAAGCTTGCACAGGATAGAGTAGCATGGAGAGCTGCATCAAACCAGTCTAAGGACTGAAGACCACAACAACAACAACAACAAAGAGAGCTATGTTCATAACAATAAATAAGGGACCCAAGATTAATGTATGGTCCCAGATTGTCCCATAAAAAATAAGTATCTTCCTTATTTCCTTCTGAATAACCTTTTTAACAAATTCTGCAATTGTTGAACATCGGTAAAATGTGGTGTTCTGCCACGTTTCGGAAAGCTGCGATGTTCCAACCATTAAAATCTATAATGTTTTTTCGTCACGTAGCGGTGGGTAAGGCTTAGCATCGGGACTTCTTTCATTGCTTTAGTGATTGTGTAGCCACCAGCAACACCACAAACGGAAGTAAGTGTGTCTTTTTCCTTTTCTTAAATAATATAAGTTGAATATATGTATTGGTTGATATTTATTTGACTGCAGGCTCTTCGACTCTGATAAGATGACAACTGCTACCTTGGACAAAGAACGAAGAAGTCAATTTTATTCTTAGAAGGGCTATGGACTGTGTTTTTCTGAGAACCCAAATGGATTCTCTGTCAGTGTAAGGAAAATTGTTTAGTTTATTTCCATGTATATCAGTGCAATCAGCTTCGGGTAAGTATCTTTAAAGACATCGATGGGCATCGGCGGCACCACATCAATCAATACAATCTATCCCCTATTTCGCGATAATACAAAACAATTCATATCTTTTGTCAGTTCAGTCGGATAAGGTCCCACACCGCAGAGCAATACTCGAGAAGATGACGGTCTAGCGTTTTGAGGCAACCTCTTTAGTAGATTTGTTACAGCTTCTAAATGTTCTGCCAGTGATGGCTCCTATTTTTTTAGTTATCTGTAATTTAATTCCTTCCTATTGAGCTGAACAGACAACCTTTAAATCTTTGTGATTTATCGTGTAACCGAAATTTAACGTAATTTTTTAGTACTCAAATGGAGGACCTTAGTTTTTATAAGTACTGGTCATTTGATACTTTTAGCACCATGCCTAGATCTTGTCTATGTCATTTTGCAATTTATTATGATCTTCTGATGACTTTAGTAGATGGGAAACGACAGCGTCTTCTTCAGTCTTAGAGGAATGTTAGCCGCGCGAAGTGACAGCGCGGTTAGAAGCGCCGTGGCACTGATTGCGCGGCCCCTCCCACCGGAGGTTCGAGTCCTCCCTCTGGCATGGGTGTTTGTGTTGTGCTTAGCATAAGTTAGTTTAAGTTAGTTTAAGTAGTGTGTAAGTCTAGGGACCGATGACTTCAGCAGTTTGGTCCCTTAGGAATTCACATACATTTGAACATTTGAAATCGCTTGTGACGAACGATAATAGAAATCTAGAAGTATGTAATGATCTTGACATCCCTAGTCGATAGTACTCATTAGTTAGTGTGGAGGCGTTAGAAGTTTCAACTCAGTTCACTAGATTTGTCCCGCTGAATTTGACATTGACCAACTGGAGCATGCGATCTATTTTGGAAGGACATTTTTATTCACAACTTTCTTGCTCGTATTTGGCAGAGTGTGCTTTGATCTGTCAGGAAGATTCAGATCAATACACACTCCGCTGCAGAATGAGAAATTCATTCTGAAAAAAGCCCCGGTGCTTTGGCTAACAAGGGGAGGCCGCCAACTGTGAAATTCAGATTCGATTCATACTGCGCATAATAAAAGCTCATGGCCAGAGGTGTAATGTGGCAAAGCACCAAGATGCACTTCTCAGCCGTTGTCGAGAAAATCGACAGTTAAAAGAAACCGTTGCGGTGAAATACTCTCTACGATTAATAATTTTGCACAGCGTCGTGGCGCAGCGGTAAGCGCTCGGGTTGGTAATCCGAAGGTCGCCGGATCGAATCTCGCGCCATGCAACGTTTTTTTATTATTTGTTTTTTGTAATTCAAATGTATACACACACGTATATATATATAAATTGCATCTACTTGAATATTATTTGTGATATTGTGTTTTATTTCAAGTATTATTTTTCCTCGACAAACGACTTTCAACAACTTATTATATGCATAATTGTAGCAACTCATTGCGGGAATTATATATATATATATATATATATATATATATATATATATATATATATATATATATGTGTGTGTGTGTGTGTGTGTGTGTATACATTTGAATTACAAAAAAACAAATAATAAAAAAACGTTGCATGGCGCGAGATTCGATCCGGCGACCTTCGGATTACCAACCCCAGCGCTTACCGCTGCGCCACGACGCTATACAAAATTATTAATCGTAGAGAGTATTTCACCGCAACGATTTCTTTTAACTGGCGATTTTCTCGACAACGGCTGAGAAGTGCATCTTGGTGCTTTGCCACATTACACCTCTGGCCATGAGCTTTTATTATGCGCAGTATGAATCGAATCTGAATTTCACAATTGCCGGCCTCCCCTTGTAAGTCATGTCTCTGCAGTATAGTTTCTTCCAGGAATGCTAGTCTCGCAAGGTATGCAAGAGAACTTCTATAAACTTTGGAAGGTAGGAGATGAAGTACTGAGCAAGTACAGCTGTGAGGGCTCATTGTGAGTAGTGTTTGGGTAGCTCAGTCAGTAGGACACTTGCCCGCGAAAGCGAAAAGTATCCGGTTGAAGGACCTGGGTCGGCACACAGTTTTAATCTGCCAGGAATTTTCTTTCCAATGTCCTCTTCAAAATTGGTTGCTGTCAATGAACGTAAATGATCCCTGAAGTTGTCTCTTTAGTTTGGACGCGCTGACGTCCCAGCCACTTCTTCAGGTGAACGAAAAGATGAAAGTGACTCGGCGATAGGCGGGAACCTCATGGTGGGTGATCGAAAATGTCAGACTGAAATTCTTCAAGGTACCACTGAACTGCACCAGTACTGTGAAGAATGGCGTTGTCGAGCATCAGAACAATACCAGAAGTCTTCCACTTCAGTTCTGGATGATTCTCCTCAAACCTCGTAATGTTTCACAATGAACAGTTGCCTTAATCGTGGTCCGTGCTGACTTCCGGAATTGCTCTGATCCATGATAACTCCTGTCGTCATAGTCCTGGTGCAACCCAACTGCTCCTCTAGCAATTTCAGTCGGGCAGTGTCGGTCACCCGCAATTCAGACACGACCTAGTGTGGGGTGATTTCCATATTTTCCCTGAACTTAAAGACGCGGCTGGAAGGGCAGTACCTCCAAACTAACGAGGAACTTCGAGGCAACGTATAGACTCATTTTAGTTCATTGGCGGCTACATTTTATGATGACGATACTGGAAACATTGTCCACAGATATGACAAATGCGTCGATCATTAAGGTGATTAAGTCGAAAAGTAACCATAAGTATACGTAATTTTACTAATAAAATAATTCTTATAAATTATTGCCTTTTATTTCTGGTCTATAGGAAGTTTAAAAAAGCTGTTCTTGTAATATTTCCTCGTATATACAAGCCGAACAATGACGGTGATCATCCTCACCCCTGTCCGACACTTCGTAATATTTTTTCCTGCTGTAGTCCTTCATGTCCAGTGCCACCTTTCAGAACTGTACTCTGTAATTTGTTAAACTTTTCACTTTAGTCTGCCACTTTACGCCCGTAATGGCCACAAATACGCCACGCTTTAGGCAGATACGGCCGCGGTGCTGGTTACAACGAGTTAAAGCGCCGGCCATTAAACATCTGTTTTACATAACTCGGAGCACCACCGAAGTGTGTTCGGAGATGGCCAGATTACGAGTCCACCCCCGACAGCTATTCTCGGCGGCCCACCCATCCGAGCACGGAAACCCCGGCGCGCACGAGCCTCTCTCGCTCACCCCTTCGGGCGGCGTCCGAGGAGAGGGTGGGGTGAGGGTGGTAAGTTTTCCACCCTCGCGCGATGGGGCTGCGCAGATAACGAGGCAGCCGGCCATAGTGATACTTTTCCCCGTTCGGCCCGTGGCCCGCCTAAATGAATTAAACAGCCGTACTAGATTACTCTGTGCCCCTGAATAAATATGAGGAGCGGTCGGTGGTGGCTGTGACTTATTGTCGCAGGGGAGTTGGGGGGGAAGAAGGGGGTGGAGGAGGGGGGGAGGCGGCGTGATCTCTCGAGCGGGGGTGTGGCTCGCAGCCGAACCACACACACAAAACGACGGCTCTGCCCGGAATAATTAATGTACTTAGAGCCGGTAATAACGCCTGTTAAAAAACTATCTGGCCGCATCTCTTGCGTGCCCTAACAGCTGTTATTTTAACACTTCCCCCCCTGCAATCACGGCCGGCGAGGGCCCGGTTTACGACGCACTGGAAGGCACCGATCCAACGGATGGGCCCCGGTTTTAATAATAAATAATTAGAAAGCACATTCCCCGCCGGCCGGCTCTAAGTACTGGGGTATCGCCGTAACCTATCTATCGATACATAGTTTGCCCGCTGATTTATCGTTCCGCGCCGATATTAATATACAAACGACTGCGCCCACCGATCGAGTCGGCGCTGCCGCCTTCTTTTTGCTTCTCCGGCACGCCTCTTCGCCTCGGGCGGCCGACAGCGGAGAACCTGAACGCTGTATAAAGTGTGAAGTGGATATGATGTATATTTCTTAATTGGCATAGAGTTCGATCGATGGCCGGCGGAACGAGGAGGACTGTAAAAAAGAGGAGTATGTGTGTGCGCGCGAAGGCGCCCATCTTGTTGCCATGTGTGGCGCGCATACATAAAATTTATTTTATACGGAAATTGTTATTGATATCGTGAGAGGGGCTCAGCGGCGCAGAGGGTGTGAGCACACTCTGGGCGTACTCACACATACATACACACGACCGCAGGTCCGTGTGCGCTGCAGCCTCTTACTTCACGCCTCGGCTTAAACACCGCCGAAAGTGACACGATGATTGGCACCTGTAGCTGAGAACCGTAAAATGTAGAACCGGGTTAAGACCGTCTCCTGACGCGTGAACTTCAGTGCGAATTTCACGTGGCTTTCAGTTGGTTCAACGTAGCCTTTTATTTAGTGTACCTCCTGGCCCTTCTTATCACCCCCGCCAAGGTATTACACATAAACGCCACTATTACATGAAGCTACCAGAGTTTACTTCCGAACAACGTTTCATACTTATTTAAGTGATGGAGACCTACTTGTGCGTTAACTATGATACTGGCCTCCTTATGGGCAAGTGCAGAGATAAGATATACCATCTGGCCATACAAATTTAGGTTATCCGTGTCTTTTCTAAACCATTCCCAGCGAATTCCACGCTGGTACCTTTCAAAGTAATACACTCCGAGACAAAAAAGAAAAAAAACGAGGCACCAATAAGGAATGGTGCGAATGGGGTTGAAATCGGTATATGTGACGATCATGTAAAGACAAACAAATGATTATAATTTTAGAAAATTGGATGATTTATTTAACAGAAAGAGCTACACAAAATGAGCAAGTCAATAATGCGTTGGTCCACCTGTGGCCTTTACCAGTTATTCGGCTTGGTATTGACTGATAGAATTCTCGGATGTCCTACTGACAATGAGCGATATCGTGCCAAATTATGTCCGACTGCCGGGTTAGATCGTCAAAATCCCAAGATGGTTGCAAGGTCCTGCCAATAATACTACAAACGTTATCAGTTGCGAAGAAATTCGGCGTCTTTGCTGGCCAAGGTAGGATTTGGCGAGCACGAAGAAAAGGAGCAGAAATATTTGCCCTGTGTAGGCGGGCATTATCTTGCTGAAATTTATTACCGGGACCTGTTGCCAGGAAGAGCTACAAAACTGGGCATAGAATATCGTCAACGTACCGTTGTGCAATAAGAATGCTGCGGATGACAAGTAGAAAGGTCTTGCATATGAAAAGGAATGGCGCCCCAGACCACCACTCTTGGTTGTCGACGCCATGTGGCTGGCGACAGTCGGTTTGGTATTCCACCGCTGTCTGCGGCGTCTCCAGTCTGGAAGAAGGCCCAGGTCATAGCAATCTATAAAAAGGGTAGAAAATCGGATGCTCACAATTACCGGCCAATTTCAATGACGTCGTTTTGTTGTAGAATCATGGAACATATTTTGTGTTCAGACATAATGACCTTTCTAGACTCTGAGAAGCTCATCTGCAGAAACCAGCACCGTTTTAGGAAACAGCGGTCACGGGAGACACAGCTGGCCCTCTTTGTGCATGATATACAACAGGCTCTAGATAGCGGCTCCCAGGTTGATGCCATATTTCTCGACTTTCGAAAGGCGTTCGACTCAGTTCCGCACTGTCGCTTGCTCCAAAAAGTGCGCGCTTACGGCCTATCTGATGACATATGCGGTTGGATAGATAGTTTTCTAACAGACAGGGAGCAGTATGTCGTCCTGAACGGGGTGACTTCAACAGAAACAAGCGAAACTTCAGGTATGCCCCAGGGTGTAAGAGGTCCGCTGCATTTTACGATTTACGTAAAAGATCTGGTTGATGGTATTGACAGCGGCGTTAGACTGTTTGCCGATGATGCTGTAGCCTACAGGAAAATAGTATCACTCGAAAGTTGTGAAGGAATCACAGAGGATTCGCAGGAAATAAATGCGTGGTGTAATGACTGGCAGTTATCTCTCAATATTAGTAAGTGTAACCTACTGCGTATAACAAATCGAAAATCCCCATTAATGTACGAGTACAAAATAAATGCCCTGTCTTTGGAAGCGGTAACATCCGTTAAGTATCTGGGTGTGACTATTCGAAATGATCTCAAATGGAATGATCAGATTACACAACTAACGGCCAAGGCGAACTCTAGATTGCGGTTTATTGGTCGAATCCTGAAGCGATGCAGTCCTTCAACAAAGTAACTAGCTTACAATACGTTAGTTCGTCGAGTCTTAGAGTGCTGTTCGTCTGTATGGGATCCTTACCAGTTGGGTGTGATTCAAGAGATTGAGAAGGTCCAAAGAAGCGCGGCAAGATTCGTGACTGGTACATTTAGCCATCGCGATAGCGTTACAGATCTCGTAGAAAGTTTGAAGTGGAACACACTTGCAGATAGACGGCGCGCTAAGCGGAAGGGGCTGCTCACTAAATTCCGAAATTCGATCTTCGATATTATTACCACCAACTTTCAAATCGCGCAATGATCTCCATTCAAAGATAAGGGAAATTAGAGCTCGTACTGAGGCATTCAGACAGTCGTTTTTCCCTCGCGCGATCTGCGAGTGGAACAGTCGGGGGAAATATGACTGGCGCGAATTGTGCCCTCCGCCACACACCGCTTGGTGGCTATCGGAGTATATATGTAGATGTAGACACGTCTTCACTGGTAACTGGCGCTCATTTTGAAGTGGGGCTCGTCGCTGAAGACAGTTCTACTCAAGTCAAAAAGTTTCCAGGCCGAAGACATGTCTGGAGACTCCCCAGATGGCTGTACGTTACCAGTCTGACTCTCTCCCGCCATACGGAGTGACAGTCTGGAGTGCATTTCTTTTCACAGCTGCATCCCATTGTTTGTCATTCGCGGCACGCTTACAGCACAGCGGTACGTCTACGGTATCCTACACTCCGTTTTGTTGCCCTTCATGGCAAACTATCCTGGGCTTACATTTCAGCAAGATAATGCTCCACATCCCCAGTTTCTTCTCTTTGTTTTCGTGCTTGCCAAACCCTACCAGTAAGGTTGCCGGATCTCTCTCCAGTTGAGAACGTTTGGAGCATACTGGGCTGGGTCCTCCAACCAGCTCGGGATCTTAACTATCTCACGCGCCATTTAGTCAGAAAATGGCACGATAGCCCTCAGGAGAACATCCAACAACTCTGTAAATCAATACCAATGTGAATAACTGACTGTATAAGGGCCAGAGGTGGACCAACGCGTTACTGACTTGCTTAATTTGTGAATCTCTTTCTCTGGTATAAATGACCCAGTTCCTCTGAAATCATTACCGTTCGTCTGACAAAGTATGTTCATCACATATACCGATTTCCGCCCCATTCGGATAATTCCTTTGTGGTCCGTCGTTCTTTATGTCTTAGAATGTACTTTCAAACCGGACATTATACTCCGCCACTCACTGCAGACAACGCTACTTCTACTTCTGCACTCTGCAAACCACTGTGAAATGCATGGTAGAACGTAAAGCCCACTGCACCATTTACTAGCGTTCCTTCCCATTCCATCAACGTGTGGAACGCGGGAAGAATGTCTGCAGAAATCCTCTATGGGTGCTGCAGTTAGTCTAATCTTGTTTTCGCGATCCCTACGGGAGCGATTCGAAGGAGGGTGGTAGTATATTCCTTGATTACTCACTTCATAATGGTTCAAGTGTCTACCAGCTCAGGGCTTTCAGCATCACCGTGAAACTCTCTGATAGGTCAAATAAACCTGAGACCCTTAGTCTTCCCATTCTTTGTACGTGTTTAATATCCCCTGTTAGTCCTGTTTGTACCAGTCTCACGCTTTTGAACAATATTCTACGGTGGCGAATGTGCATGTTTTGTAACCAATCTCTATCACAGACAGACTCCCAACGCTACTATCCTTTAGACTTCCTTTCGATTTCACCTGCGGGGAAAAAAATCTGATGTTTTATCATCTTTTGCCAAGACGTGCTGCTGTGACGGACTGTAATTTGCATGCAGATGTTTTTTGACCTATCCCCTTTTCTATGCAATGGTTTAACAACAGCATATTTCACACTACCCGGAAAAATGCCCTGTTTCAGTGCGCTACTACATACGTAGCTGAGAATCCGACTTATCTGTCGGGAACAAGCTTTTTGTACTCTACTGGAAATTCACTTAAGAGTGAATTTATTACTTTTCTAATTTTGGTAGGAGAAGTGCGTTGAAATTCAGTTTTATCAAATCAAATAATTAGTGCCTCTTAGATATATAGCCTTGCATTTTCTGATGAAAAGCTAGATCCTATTTTCTCTACAACACTTAAAAACTTATTATTATAAATATTTTCTACTTCTGACTTTTTTATAATCAACTTTACATTGAATTTAATTGAAATACAGTCTTTTTGTGCTGTCGGTTGCCCTGTTTCCCTTTCAACAATATTCCAAATTGTTTTAGTTTCATTATCAGAGGTGCTAATCCCAGAAATAATGCACATACTTCCGGACTTTTTAATAACTTTTATTAATACAGTGCAGCACTTTTTATAATGTTTCACTGTTTCTGGATCATTACGCCTTCTAGCTATAAGACACATTTCTCCTTTCTGTTTAGAAGATGTTTTTATCCTTTTAGAGGATTTCTTACAATAATGTTTCACTGTCTTCTTACGGAAACTGTCTTCACATTCACTCACAAAGGTATCATGAAATAGGTTAAATTATAAATTGGAATTAGTTTCCCTGTACAACTTTCCTCTCCCTTTCACGCCAAATTCCAGCACTGAAGATTCCATCCACCACCCCGACTCGAACTGTCTGCCTCTGGTCCTGATACGGAGATGGAATTCAATCGCTCTTCCTTGAAAATGCTGATCATACGGACTGCAGTTCATATCTTGAGGTTTTTTCTATTATTTTTTTTAACTTTGTTCTGGTCTATCCACTGATCACCAGAACACTATGATCAACTACCTTTAGCACGGGTAACAACGGTGACACATCGTGGCATGGAAGCAAAGAGGCCTTGGTGGGTCACTGGATGGAGTTGGCACCACATATACACACACAAGTCATCTAATTCTCGCAACTGAACGTGACGCATGTTGCCTGCACGTGGTTTCACCACTTGTTGGAAACACTCGCCACAGCATTCCTCGAACATCCGACAAGTCGTGCAGTTTCTGAAATGCTCGTACTGTGCCTTCGGACCATCACAATCTGAGCTCGGTCAAACTCAGATCGCTCGCTGTAACGTTCTCTGGTAGCACGCATCCAAAGTGAAAGTTAAAAGAACATTTAGATCTATAATGCTCACTGTAACAAATAATTTATATGTATTTTTGTTAATCGAATTTCAAAAGGACACTTAATTTTGTGAGGAAAAAGATAATTATGAATATTGCTATTACAAATGATTATTCAAAGAGTGTGAAATACTATCTGTGGCGGAGGATGTGAAAACCGCCACAGGAGAAACGATAGGTAGTCAAAACTGACAAAGACTGTACAAGAATTAGTTAAGATATAAATAGCTAAAATATTGTAATCGAATCGCTTGTCTTCTGCACGGACTGAATGGGAGAGGAACCCGTGACGTTGCATTTGGCTCTTAAGTAGTTTTCATTTGTCATAAGTCGATGATCGACGGAATTTGTAGCTGAGATTGTAAAAGATGTGTAAAGATTTTAATTGTTTCTGTTAAAATATACAGGGTGAGTCACCTAACGCTACCGCTGGATGTATTTCGTAAACCACATCAAATACTGACGAACCGATTCCACAGACCGAACTTGAGAAGATGCGCTAGTGTAATTGTTTAATTAATACAAACCATACAAAAATGCACGGAAGTATGTTTTTTAACACAAACCTACTTTTTTAAAAATGGAACCACGTTAGTTTTGTTAGCACATCTGAACATATAAACAAATACGTAATCAGTGCCGTTTGTTGCATTGTAAAATGTTAATTACATCCGGAGATATTGTAACCTAAAGTTGACGCTTGAAACCTCCGACGTTCAGTTGCGTGTTGTAACAAACACAGGCCACGGTCGGCGAGCAGCATCTGCAGGGACATGTTTACGATGACGACCGTGTTTACGAGTGTGGCTGTAGTGCACTGTTGTGGTTTGGTCTAACTGTCGCAGTGTCCGCATGTAGCGCTTGCTGCTATTGTTATTCTGCATTCGTCTCCACACGCAGACCAACTGTAGTACACCATGTTACCAGACGTCTGTGATAGTGTAGTGTTGTAGGAACTGTGACCATGGTGTATTCGAACTCTGAAAAGGCGGAGATGATACTCATCTATGGCGAGTGTTGACGAAATGCAGCTGAAGCCTGCAGGGTGTATGCAGAACGGTACCCGGACAGAAAGCATTCAACGTGCCGCACATTGCAAAACATCTACCGCCAACTGTATGCAACAGGTATGGTCGTAGCACGCAAATGGGTTCGCAACAGGCCCGTCACAGGAGAAGCGGGTGCAGTTGGTGTGTTAGCTGCTGTTGCCATGAACCCACACATGAGTACACGGGACATTGCGAGAGCCGGTGGACTGAGTCAAAGTAGTGTCATGCGCACACTGCATCGTCACCGCTTTCACCCGTTTCATGTGTCGCTACATCAGCAATTACATGGTGATGACTTTAATCATCGAGTGCAAGTCTGTCAATGGGCATTGACAGAGAATGCGTTGCAGTTCTAACTGTTTACCGATGAAGCGGGTTTCACAAACCACGGGACAGTGAATCTACGGAACATGCATTACTGGTCCGTGGACAATCCTCGCTGGCTCAGACAGGTAGAGCGACAGCGACCGTGGACTGTAAATGTATGGTGCGGAATCATTGGCGACCACCTCATTGGTCCTCACTTCATTGCAGGGGCCCAAACAGCTGCAACATACATCGCGTTTCTACAGAATGATCTGCCAACGTTGCTCGAAAATGTCCCAATGGAAACGCGTCGACGTATGTGGTATCAGCATGATGGTGCACCTGCACATTCCGCAATTAACACTAGGCTGACCCTTGACAGGATGATCGACGGGCGTTTCATAGAACGTGGAGGACGCATAAATTGGCCAACCCGTTCTCCTGATCTTACACCTCTGGACTTCTTTCTGTGGGGTACGTTAAAGGAGAATGTGTATCGTGATGTGCCTACAACCCCAGAGGATATGAAACAACGTATTGTGGCAGCCTGCGGCGACATTACACCAGCTGTACTGCGGCGTGTACGACATTCATTACGCCAGAGATTGCAATTGTGTGCAGCAAATGATGGCCACCACATTGAACATCTATTGGCCTGACATTTCGGGACACACTCCATTCCACTCCGTAATTGAAAACGGAAACCACGTGTGTACGTGTACCTCACCCCTCATGGTAATGTACATGTGCGTCAGTGAAAAAGACCAATAAAAAGGTGTTAGCATGTGGACGTAATGTGCTGTTCCAGTCTCTTCTGTACCTAAGGTCCACCACCGTACCCTTTGGATCCCTACGTAATTCGGTGCTCTCCTATACACACGATCGAACAGCGGAGGAGTGGTACTCAAGCGTCAACTTTAGCTTACAATATCTCCGGATGTAATTAACATTTTACAATGCAACAAACGGCACTGATTACGTATTTGTTTATATATTCAGATGTGCTAACAAAACTAACGGGGTTCCATTTAAAAAAACGTAGGTTTGTGTTAAAAAACATACTTCCGTGCATTTTTGTATGGTTTGTATTAACCAATTACACTAGCCCCTCTCCTCACGTTCGGTCTGTGGAACCGGTTCGTCAGTATTTGATGTGGTTTACGAAATATATCCAGCGGTAATGTTAGGTGACTCACCCTGTATTTATCTAGTAAAATCTGTTTGTCACAATTACTGCAAAGTTCGCACCGGACATCACCCATTTTATTTAAGAAAGTTCAGCATTTTATTGGATATCGCTGGCGGTGCGGAGCTGCGCCACGAGCGAGCAGTCTGCAGCAGCGGCAGATTAAATATACGACCGCTATAACGACAACATCCTAAAAGGGTACAAGTAGAGGTGAACGAAAATAATAAAGTGTTTCTTTTCACAGCATTCCAGACGCATAATAAAAAGAGATAGTAGATTTTATCTTGTGCATTCACAGGTGGATACAAGCTGCAGCGGCCGGTGTGGCCGTGCGGTTCTAGGCGCTTCAGTCTGGAACCGCGTGACCGCTACGGTCCCAGGTTCGAATCCTGCCTCGGGCATGGATGTGTGTGGTGTCTTAGGTTAGTTAGGTGTAAGTAGTTCTAAGTTCTAGGGGACTGATGACCACAGATGTTAAGTCCCATAGTGCTCAGAGCCACTTGAACCATTTGAACAAGCTGCAGCTTTTGTAAATTTTCATTCAAAAAGTGAAAAAATCTGAACATATCGTAAAGTGTATTTAAAACTGGATAATTTTCATGAGAGCTTAGCAAAAAAAAAAATATTTTCATGTGGCAAAGATAGTGTTATGCTTCAAAGCTAGTCGGGGTGTATCCAGTTAAACAAAAATCCACTGCAACGTGAAAATGTTTGCCAGGTTCGATGGACAACAATATTTTCATTCTTGCACAAACAGCTTCAGTACTTGAATAAAAGTAAAACTTGAATAATTATTTTGGAATATTTAAAGGAATTCATTTTTATTAATCTGCAACAGAATATTTCATACGTAAAGTAATAATCACAGATGAAACATTTATTGCAACCTTTCATTTCTCATGTCCATCCATGTATATGTTAAGTTCAATCTCAACGATTTCCCAATCAAATTAAACGCAAAAAGCAAAGAAAGTTTAAAACCAGACGGTCAATAATTAAAACAGACAGAATCGCATTAAAGCGCCTTCCCCATACTACACAGGGACAGCGCCCTCACTGGGACTACGCGCACCGTGTGTTTGTCTCACTAACAGACATTCCTCGCCAGGTGACGCTGCTATCGACTGGACTGGTATATATCGATAGCCGGTCGGTGGTCATGATGTTCTGGTTGATCAGTGTAAATTCAATATAGCAAGTTGTTTCTAAACACTTGCCAGCGTGGTTACTCTTTCGTGATTTTACTCCGCAGCTGGTGACATCGCCTTTGACTGGCCGTTAGATTATAATATTGCTTCCTTCCTGTCAGAAAATCAGTCTCATACAGAGAATTTCTACGTTTGTAGCTTCACACAGAGTATGCTCGCATAACTTTTATCATACGTATGTTATTAACTGTACTTGGAATTCCCAAGCAAATTGTTTCTGAGAAAAAGCATAATGTCATAATTACGTATACCTGTGCTACGAAGTCACAACACAGTGCAAACACACAATTTTCCTGCTATCGTACCTCATTTTATGGCCGTTTTGCTTTGGGTACGTGCCACAACGTATTCCCTTAATTAGGCCTCGTCCCAACACGCGAGGATGCGTAAAGCATAAAATAACGTCACGAATTAATAAGAAAACAAACTCGTAAATTTCAGGTAAAGCGCAATATTTCAAGAGACGTGCGTTGTGAATCATGGAACAACCGGTGATACAGTTTCTGTTTAAGCTTGGAAAGGTACACTTGTTCACAGGTAGCTTGGCCATGATTTTTCCAAAACGCCAAAGGTTAAAAAGTCGCGTTCTTTCCCTGCTCAAGACACAGACATATTACTTTTTTCTGAGCTAAACCTCTTTTCATATCTCTTGATAAATTATACTTTCATATTTGTGCAATTCATTCGAACTCTCTGTTTTTACAGTTTTTGCTACTGACTTAATGCATACAGTCGTTCACGCTTCTTTTGGCTTTACGGTGGCGTGTTAACTTCTCTGCATCGAATGATTTCCAGCCCGGTATTGTTTCTGTCAGCCAAAATATTAAATTGCAGAACAGTGTTGGATAAATATTTATTTGCTTTATTAGGGGCCTTTTCTTTAAGACAGTCCTGCTAATCTGCAATGCAGATATATTTTCGACTTGAATGTGTTTCCAATTACTACCGCATAGCTGTAGTGTACCAAATCCAAGGCTAGCTGTAGCACCAGAGTGGTAAGGCCACAGCTTTGCGTGGAAGTATAGTAACATTTAAGATTCTTCGTGAGTGGCGCAGGATACTGTATACAGCTTAGGAAATTTCTTATATTTTTTATGCCTACCCCGTGTTTCGTTCTTGACGTGTCTGCACTGCGTAGCTTATGTTATCTGATGGAGATAAAGCTGGTTCTAGTTCTGGAGGAGGAACAAATTTCAATCAACATACACTCCTGGAAATGGAACAAAGAACACATTGACACCGGTGTGTCAGACCCACCATACTTGCTCCGGACACTGCGAGAGGGCTGTACAAGCAATGATCACACGCACGGCACAGCGGACACACCAGGAACCGCGGTGTTGGCCGTCGAATGGCGCTAGCTGCGCAGCATTTGTGCACCGCCGCCGTCAGTGTCAGCCAGTTTGCCGTGGCATACGGAGCTCCATCGCAGTCTTTAACACTGGTAGCATGCCGCGACAGCGTATAGTGGCCATGCGGGAGGCCGGGTGGACGTACCGCCGAATTGCTCAACACGTGGGGCGTGAGGTCTCCACAGTACATCGATGTTGTCGCCAGTGGTCGGCGGAAGGTGCACGTGCCCGTCGACCTGGGACCGGACAGCAGCGACGCACGGATGCACGCCAAGACCGTAGGATCCTACGCAGTGCCGTAGGGGACCGCACCGCCACTTCCCAGCAAATTAGGGACACTGTTGCTCCTGGGGTATCGGCGAGGACCATTCGCAACCGTCTCCATGAAGCTGGGCTACGGTCCCGCACACCGTTAGGCCGTCTTCCGCTCACGCCCCAACATCGTGCAGCCCGCCTCCAGTGGTGTCGCGACAGGCGTGAATGGAGGGACGAATGGAGACGTGTCGTCTTCAGCGATGAGAGTCGCTTCTGCCTTGGTGCCAATGATGGTCGTATGCGTGTTTGGCGCCGTGCAGGTGAGCGCCACAATCAGGACTGCATACGACCGAGGCACACAAGGCCAACACCCGGCATCATGGTGTGGGGAGCGATCTCCTACACTGGCCGTACACCACTGGTGATCGTCGAGGGGACACTGAATAGTGCACGGTACATCCAAACCGTCATCGAACCCATCGTTCTACCATTCCTAGACCGGCAAGGGAACTTGCTGTTCCAACAGGACAATGCACGTCCGCATGTATCCCGTGCCACCCAACGTGCTCTAGAAGGTGTAAGTCAACTACCCTGGCCAGCAAGATCTCCGGATCTGTCCCCCATTGAGTATGTTTGGCACTGGATGAAGCGTCGTCTCACGCGGTCTGCACGTCCAGCACGAACGCTGGTCCAACTGAGGCGCCAGGTGGAAATGGCATGGCAAGCCGTTCCACAGGACTACATCCAGCATCTCTACGATCGTCTCCATGGGAGAATAGCAGCCTGCATTGCTGCGAAAGGTGGATATACACTGTACTAGTGCCGACATTGTGCATGCTCTGTTGCCTGTGTCTATGTGCCTGTGGTTCTGTCAGTGTGATCATGTGATGTATCTGACCCTAGGAATGTGTCAATAAAGTTTCCCCTTCCTGGGACAATGAATTCACGGTGTTATTATTTCAATTTCCAGGAGTGTAGTTCCACTGTCACTGGTTTTATGTTCATTCTTTAATTACAAAAATTATGAAAATCGTGTAAAACCTTCTACTAAGGATGATCAATAGAAGACTTCACGGAAGACTGGAAAAAAGTATTGCAGAAGAAAAGTACGCAATTAGAAGAGGCAAGCCTGTAACCCCTAGAGGGCGCGTCCCCGGGTGGCGGATAGCGGAATGCCTCCCAGATATGGGTGGTAGGAGGGAAATATCAGTAGCGTTTGATCCACAGTGGGCGTCTGCTAACAGCGTCTGTCTCCATGTTAGGAGCGGCTGGCAACGGAATACCACCCCGACAGAATTCCTAGAGGAGCACATGGATGGATACATTCATTTCTCAATGTTCCGGAGTTTTAAATAGTTCCCCAGTCGGATCTCCGGGGGAACAGAAGGAAGAAAATTAATACGGAAACCCAGAATATTCGAAGTATATATGAAGCAGGAAAAGTAGCAAATGTTATCCAAGAAATCACACGACTAAGTATTGATATACTTGGTATAGCAGAAACTTGGTGGCCTGGCAGTGGAATGTGCTCTGCAGCTGGATGTACACTGTTTTATTCTGGGAATCAGAACCGAAATCATAGAAGAGGATTGGGCGTTATTGTCTCACAGTGCTATTCCAAGAGCGTTACTGATTTTGTGCCACTATCTGATAGAGTTGCCTTGTTAAAACTTAGTCCCAAACCAGTTGAACTCAATATTATTCAAGTATATACACCAACTGCAGATGCAGATGAACAAGAAATGGACTCTTCCTATGACCAAGTCAAAGAAGTGCTTGCTCTTACAAAAAATCACGAAATTAATATAATAATGGAAGATTTCAATGCCAAGCTGGGAAATGGCAGAATAAGGGCCTCGTAGGAACATCAAACGAGAGAGGTGATCGTCTGCCACAATTCTGCCAATAAGAAAACATGAAAGTTACTAATACATGGTTCAAATTACCATCACCACGACTTTACACATGGAAATCTGCAGCTGACAACAAAGACAACGTAGTCCGAACCAGATATACTATATTTTAATTAATAAGCGTTTTGGAACTTCAGTTTCAAGAGCATCCACTTATCCTGGAGCAAATGTTCCATCTGACCACATACTACTAGTAGCTTCTCTAAAAACAAAACTTGTAAAATGCAAAAAACCAACTCAACAAAGGAAGATAGCTTATGAAAAACTTAAACGGCCTGAACCTCGTAAAAAGTGAAATTACCAAGGACATCAACAATAAAATAGTGACTGACTGGCCAAGAAAACAGCACCAGAGTATGGGAAGAGACGAAAAACATTATGGTAACCACTCCTCGAGAAAAAAATAGGATATAAAATAAGAGATCGAAAACAGAAGTGGATGACTGATGAAATTCTTTCATTAATGGATGAACGGCGAAGCTATAAAGCTCAGGTAGATCAAACTAAGTACGATAATATCCAGAAACTCGTAAGATCAAAGATAAGAGCAGCAAAAAATGAGTGGCTACAACATGAATGTGAAAAAATTGAAAGCTTGCATGACGATTTTAACTTACATAAAAAGTTAAAAGAAACTGCTGGGATATATAGAAGAAAAACATCTCCTTATTAACCAACAAAAATAATAAAATAGTTCTAGATACCATTGAGAAGAAAGAGATATGGGAAGACTACATTAAGAACCTCTTTTCAGATGATATACCAACTGTTAAGATTTCTAGGAACAACAATTTAACAGGACCTCCAGTCATGAAAGAAGAAATTGAGAAAGCCATAAAAAAATCGAAAACCAATAAAGCCACAGGGCCTGATGAAATTCCAATCGAACTTATTTTAATCCTTGATGAAGAAGGTATCAAAGTATTACACAAACTACTTAACAAAATTTATGACACTGGTCTTTACCCTGCCGAATGGCCATTATCAACTTTCATTACCTTACCAAAGAAGAGGAATGCGAGAAGATGTGAAGATCACAGACTCATTAGTCTTACGAAACATTCTCTGAAAATATTTCTGAGAGTCATCCATCAAAGGCTATACGAAAAATGTAAGAAATTGATTAGTGATACACAGTTTGGATTTAGGAAAGGTTTAGGTACAAGAGAAACAATAGTCGCTCTGCACTGCACATAACTGCTATGGTCAGGGTAAGAATGTAGACCTCTCTTTTACTGGCTACGAAAAAGCATTCGATAGAGTACAACATCATAAACTCATGGAAATTCTCAAAAGAATTGATATAGATGAGAAAGATATCCACTGTATAGAGAATTTATATTGAAATCAGACAGCGCAGGTGAAATTTGATAATGAGGTCACAGATTTGGTCAATATATGTAGAGTAGTCCGACAAGGATGCATATTGTCACCCCTGTTATTTAACTTACACTCTGAGAGTATTTTTTCAGGAGGTACTTGATGCTGGAAAAAGGCATAAAAGTTAACGGAGTGTATATCAACAACATTCGTTATGCTGATGACACGGTATTGATAGCTGATAATTTAGATGACTTTCAACAACTCGTCAACATAGTAGGAAATTGCAGCCGTACTCTAGGTCTGAATATTAATATAAAAAAAAGGCAGATTTTATGATTGCCACACGAGAATCCGACTCATTTAAAGATGCAAATCTACGATTTCAAGGGTGTATAATACAAAGAGTCAACAAGTTTAAGTACTTCGGAACCTGGCTTTGTGAAAACTGGCGAACAGACCTGGAAATAAAATGTCGCATAGATAAGGCCCGCAACGCCTCCGTAAAATTTAACATTCTTACAAGCACAGACCTAGACCTAAACCTCAGAGTCCTATTTGTAAAATGCTACATCTCGTCAGTGTTTCTATATGGCTCTGAAGGATGGACTCTAAATATGCCAACAACGAAGAAGTTAGAGGCCTCTGAAATGTGGATTTATAGCAGAATGCTTAAAATAACGTGGACAGCAAGAATAACCAACACCGAAGTACTGGAACGAATGAACAAGCAGCGAGAAATGTTGACAGTGCTTAAAAGAAGAAAAACTGCATATCTAGGACATATAGTACGGAACACCAGATATATGCTTCTGCTGTTAATAATAGAAGGGAACATTGAAGGAAAAAGAAGACGAGGGCGAAGAAGAACATCCTGGTTGAACAATATAAGCAGGGAACAGGACTATGAAGTGTAGACCAGCTCTTACATACTGCGGTTCACAGAAGAAAGATGCAACATGTGGTCGCCAACATCCATTAATGGATAACATTATAAAAAAAAGAGGTACAAGAGATGCAATTGGACTGCGGAGAGTTATAGGTGAGAGATTCATTTAAAGGGGAAAAGAAGTTTGTACTGATGTCATTCATTTGTAGAATGCATTGGATGGAGTGCAGTGGACATTCTAAGGAAGGACGGTGTCGGCTGGAGGGATAGAAGGGTGATTAGGAACCTCTATCTACAACAGAAAATACGAATACGGATTGTAAATGAGATGACAGAGGAAAACACAATTGGAAGGGGATTGAGACAAGATTGGTGTCTCTCCCCAATACTGTTTAACATATATTTGGAGAATATTATTCAGAAGTGTCTGGAACGGAAAAGAAGAGTGCGGATTGGTGATAGGAGAATAGAATGTATTCGATTTGCGGATGATATGGTGTTATTGGCAGGGAATCAAAAAACTATGATTAGAAAACCAAATCCAGTGATAGTTTTTTAGTTTCCTGCCAATAACAGCATATCATCCGCAAATCGAATACATTCTATCCTCATACCACAAACTCGCACTGCTTTTATTTCCAGTAATCCTGAGACGACAATCTACCGTCGGTTTGCGGCATAACTGTCTTATGTCTTCTGACATAATCTTTACACAATATTGAAAACAATGGGCAATGAAGAGGGCAATTTAACGAAACTGATTCTTTTTACTGCTTCGTCAGGAACTAATTTTTGATTTGCTGCCATATTAATTGTTGAAAATGTTTGTCTATGCAGGACACAATGGCTGGAACTGTAGTTTGGATATTTGGATATTTTATTGGCGATACCATTCCTGCTGTTTTACCAGTCATTGCCTAGGATTCATTTGTACAAATATCTACACAATCGTTTCAGTTGAGTTGGCTTATTTCGAAAAATTGTTAATCGTGTAAAATATTTCTTTTCAAGTAGTGTTAGTGGGTAACTTTTTTTAGAGTGTTTATTTATATGGATAACGTACATTTATCAGCGAGATGATCAGTCCAGCAACATCGGTTGACTCATTCGTTTGCAGAGAGATTTGCTTGGGTGGAGAGCGAAAAACTATATTCTGTTCGTCATAAGAAAAAACCTGATGTAAAGATTACGCCATGTATTGTTCTGTGTTTGCTTGAATCTCATTGAATTTCGTTTCATGTGGAGTGGAAGCCAAGTTGTGACCAGTACAGTCAAGTACGATCATAAGGATATGTTTTATGGTGTGTTACACGCATATCGATCATGTGCGACACGACAGCCTTACCGGAGCGTTAAACTTGACCAGCACTGGCCAGTCAGCGGTCCAACTAGCCTGTAATGATGTGAGCAGCTACAGTTCAGACGTAAAAAGAGACGGGCAAAGAAATAATACAGCTTCGAATGTCATTTAATTTTTAAACAGAATGAAATAATATTCGGCAAAACTCCAACCCTACTGCGCGCTTCTTAGGTGACCAGACGGAAAGCGTGAAATGCTCTCTTTCACACCTGACATAGTATTCTAACTACAAACAAGAGTGATGAAAAGTCCTGACTTAAACACAGGGTGATTTTTCTGAGCGAGGCTATGAGTGATGCAAAAGCATACTGCAGGGATTTCACCGTACTGTCGAATACTGAAGCAACTGAAGGTTTTAATTACAGTCAGTCGCCTGGTAATCTCTTAGCTCCTTCCTTAAACCGAATGCGAGAAATAGATTTCAGCACTGGAACTGTCATCTGCTACGTTGATAACGAGTCAATCAACAACAGAATCCACGAAGCCACCCAGACGCCGCATTTTCTCCTCCTCTTCTTTTATGACGTGCGTTCTATAACGCGGCAACGTTCGGCAGTGACATGTGAAAAAGATGCGGGCGTTAGTTCCAGTGCGTCTGGCAGCTTAACAGTCTTGTTATTTCTCGGGCCAAATTCCTTAGCTTGGCTCCATCAGTTCTGTTGGGTACATATTGTAATGGCGCAGTGGCAAATGTAAAAATGCAGCAATTGTGTGGTGTGCTGGATGCTGTGAAAATGATTGTTTTTCGTATTTCTACGACACATTTACATCTGTGATATAAAACTATGGACAGTACTGAGTTTTTAATTTTTGTCTTAAAAATTAAATTATTACATTTTCTTAATTTAAACAACATTTATTAACAGTCTTTCATAAAATATCGATAGCTGAGAGTTTATATTTGTAATGAAAACAGAAATTCAGTGTGCAGTATGTAATTAAAAACAAGAAGACATGCATTACTCATAAAAAATGATGGTGAATTTTATAATTACAAGATGTAGGTAATTCAAATTGAACGAAAAAAAATTGACGCTCGCGAGACTTGAACCAGCGCATCACTTACTACAATTATTTATCAATTTACTACGCTACCGATTCCGCTACACATGATTGTCCCTAATGTCTCAAATGTATCTAATACAGTCGTCGGAAAACTTGAAAGCCGATTGTCTCTCGAAATTTATGACAAACATTAAGAACAACCTATTTCTAGGCACTTTTTAACCGTGTTCCACACGAGTGTTTCACTACGGAACAGAAAGCAACCTCAGCCATTTTTATACTGCGCATTAACAGCGCGACAATCAGAGCACAACAGTGCAGAGGCTGTGACTACAGGGTGTTTCAAAAATGACTGGTATATTTGAAACGGCAATACAAACTAAACGAGCAGCGATAGAAATACACCGTTTGTTGCAATATGCTTGGGACAACAGTACATTTTCAGGCAGACAAACTTTCGAAAGTTCAGTAGTTACAATTGTCAACAACAGATGGCGCTGCGGTCTGGGAAACTCTATAGTACGATATTTTCCACATATCCACCATGCGTAGCAATAATATGGCGTAGTCTCTGAATGAAATTACCCGAAACCTTTGACAACGTGTCTGGCGGAATGGCTTCACATGCAGATGAGATGTACTGCTTCAGCTGTTCAATTCTTTCTGGATTCTGGCGGTTGACCTGGTCTTTCAAGTGTCCCCACAGAAAGAAGTCACAGGGGTTCATGTCTGGCGAAGAGGGAGGCCAATCCACGCCGCCTCCTGTATGTTTCGGATAGCCCAAAGCAATCACACGATCATCGAAATATTCATTCAGGAAATTAAAGACGTCGGCCGTGCGATGTGGCCGGGCACCATCTTGCATAGACCACGAGGTGTTCGCAGTGTCGTCTAAGGCAGTTTGTACCGCCATAAATTCGCGAAGAATGTCCAGATAGCGTGATGCAGTAATCGTTTCGGATCTGAAAAATGGGCCAATGATTCCTTTGGAAGAAATGGCGGCCCAGACCAGTACTTTTTGAGGATGCAGGGACGATGGGACTGCAACATGGGGCTTTTCGGTTCCCCATATGCGCCAGTTCTGTTTATTGACGAAGCCGTCCAGGTAAAAATAAGCTTCGTCAGTGAACCAAATGCTGCCCACATGCATATCGCCGTCATCAATCCTGTGCACTATATCGTTAGCGAATGTCTCTCGTGCAGCAATGGTAGCGGCGCTGAGGGGAATTTTGTATGGATAGAGGTGTAAACTCTGGCGCATGAGACGATACGTGGACGTTGGCGTCATTTGGACCGCAGCTGCAACACGGCGAACGGAAACCCGAGGCCGCTGTTCGATCACCTGCTGCACTAGCTGCGCGTTGCCCTCTGTGGTTGCCGTACGCGGTCGCCCTACCTTTCCAGCACGTTCATCCGTCACGTTCCCAGTCCGTTGAAATTTTTCAAACAGATCCTTTATTGTATCGCTTTTCGGTCCTTTGGTTACATTAAACCTCTGTTGAAAACTTCGTCTTGTTGCAACAACACTGTGTTCTAGGCGGTGGAATTCCAACACCAGAAAAATCCTCTGTTCTAAGGAATAAACCATGTTGTCCACAGCACACTTGCACGTTGTGAACAGCACACGCTTACAGCAGAAAGACGACGTACAGAATGGCGCACCCACAGACTGCGTTGTCTTCTATATCTTTCACATCACTTGCAGCGCCATCTGTTGTTGAAAATTGTAACTACTGTAATTTCGAAAGTTTGTCTGCCTGAAAATGTACTGTTGTCCCAAGCATATTGCAACAAACGGTGTATTTCTATCGCTGCTCGTTTAGTTTTTATTGCCGTTTCAAATATACCGGTCATTTTTGAAACACCCTGTATATACGATTTTTTAAATAAAAACTATATAACTAAAGCCTGATTAAGAAAAACGTTAATGACTGCTAATACATTTGAATATCTTAAAGTTTCATTTAACGTAACACAGCAGTAATATATCTAATAAATAAGTAGGACCTACTTCCAAGAGCGCAACAACAACAGTGTACGTGTGCTACGGCTTCTGGCCGATCATCACGTTTGTTTGTTCACTTTAGGTTTATTCTTATGATGAACGGAGTATAGTTCTTGTTTTATACAGCTAGTGAGATCTAGCTAGCAATATCTAGTGCCAATATTTTTTTTTTAAATTTCGGTAAATATCTGAAATTCTGTTTCCGAAACTTCAGTAGAACATAATTTTACTTTCATTTTGTGAAGGACTCTTGCTATTTTTTGAGCTTTCATCACGTCCAATCTCTTGACTGTGTGAAGTAAGTATAGAGGGCACAAATAAGAAGTCCGATTGCACGGGGAGTGGCGGTGTAAATGCAGTAACAACATATCTGATGTGAAAAAATAACACACCAGTTGCGTTAAGAAACAATTTTTAACGCTATTTTTTCACATCGGCATTCTTCAAAACCGGTTGCTGGAACTGAAAAATCTAATTGACAAGATTGGCCTCTGTGGCGGGCGGAGACGTTTGAGGGGAAATACTGACGTAATCGGCGCTGCCAACAAACAGGGAAGTCGACATGAATTGTTTCAGACAAAGACAAATCCGATACGTGACGAAACCGAACAGCGGAACCATCGGACACCATTCATTGTGCCTACTTGCAGTTACCATTGTTAGCAAAGTAGTTACTGCCAAGCGTGAACGAGCATCGTTCTCCTTTGAGTCCTTGCTTGTAAGGGGGAAAGCAGGCTGCGATCTTGTTCATGTATATAATATCTAATACGAAATCTCTACTTAAATAAACAGCTCTAAAACTGGCAACTTATTTACATTATTTACAATATGCAGCCGATATATTTTTGACTGGTACATCGATATTTTTTCCGTCGATATACCGAGAATATTTTTCGGTATATCGCGGGCCTATAATATTTTTTAAATGTCGATGTATCAGATTCCCGATATTTTTAAAAATATCAACAGGGCTAGTTTACAAAGCCCTACGCGGTGCAGCGTTGACAGCGGAGCGACAAAATCCTTTGAGGATGAGAGGGGAGAGGGCAGAGAGAGAGAGAGAGAGAGAGAGAGAGTCATTACAGCCGCTACCTGCGTGTGCAGTAAACGAGTCACTACACCGGCGTAAACTGAATTATTTTTTTGGTAATTTTTGATCATAGTATTATT
Source organism: Schistocerca cancellata (assembly GCF_023864275.1). NCBI lineage: Eukaryota > Metazoa > Arthropoda > Insecta > Orthoptera > Acrididae > Schistocerca > Schistocerca cancellata. Next base: position 182,291,152 of record NC_064626.1, read on the forward strand.
GTAGATTTCTTATGCTGCTTATCGCCTCATTCTCGGCTGTTACACACTGGGAGAAAAAACAACAGCTATGAAAACAACCCTGATCTATTGTTTATAAGAGTTGTTTTTCTAAGTGAGACAACACTTGGTGGGTTTTGTTCTTCACGTAGATATTATTTTGGCCAAAGCCTTGCACAGCCCCAGGGCTCCACAGAACACACTAGTGAGTATGGCTGCTGTAAAGAACCGGACGCCTGTGTATAAAAGAGCTTCGAAAGTCTTCCTTTCATTCTTTTGTGGGAGATGTCAGCGTGGAAAAGGTTGAAATAATGTGTAAAGTTTGCTGAACGTCACTAAATGCTCTCAAATACTGGAAGGTCGCTAACACACGCTCGTGTGGTGATGTTCGAGCAAGCCGGTTCGAATCCTGGTGGTAGAAAAAATTTTCAAATCGTGAGTCCCGCCGACTGTGAAGTATGGGCTGTTATAAGATTTCTTAGTGCTAAAGGCCTAAAAGCGATCGATATTCATCGTGAGACTTGTGTTGTTTACGGAGAAAACATTATGAGTGATGGAATGGTAAGAAAGTGGGTGAGAGCGTTCAAAGATGGCCGCACAAATGTGCAAGATGAACAACGGAGTGGGCGTCCTTCCGTCGTTAATGAAAGTTTGGTGCAGGAAGTGGACAATAAGGTGAGAGAAAACAGACGCTTTACGATTTCCTCCTTGCGGCATGACTTTCCTAATGTTTCTCGTAGTGTTTTGTATGGCATTTGAATTACCGAAAATTGTGCGCACGTTGGGTACCGAAAATGTTGACAGATGTGCACAAAACCAAACGTTTAGACAGTGCGTTGACTTTTCTTGAGCGATACCACAACGACGGTGATGATTTCTTAAGCCAAATTTTTACGGGCGATGAAACATGGGTGGCCAACGTCACACCAGAATCAAAGCAACAGTCCATGGAAGTTGAGCAAGGACATCGTTTTGCTAAGACAATGCCCGTCCGCATGTGGCGAATCAGACAAAAAATCTCATCACATCTTTTCGATGGGAAACTCTAGATCATCCTCCGTACAGCCCACATCTTGCGCCCAGTGACTACCATCTGTTCCTGCACTTGAAGAAACACCTGGGCGGTCAGGGTCTTCAAGACGTTGACGAAGTCAAAACAGTGGTGATGCAGTGGTTAACAAGTCAGGTGGCAGATTTCTATGAGGAGGGTATTCAAAAACTGGTACAAGGTTATGACAAGTGCCTCAATATTGACGGAAACTATGTAGAAAAGTAGATTAAGGTACAGCCTTTCATGTAAAAATAAAATTATTGAGATATCTTAGCAGGTCTTTTTTTTAAATTTCAAAACGGTACTTACTTAAAAAACACGCCTCGTACATGTAGTACTGCAAATATTGTAATGGAGCAAAATACATTTAAAAAAATAAAAGCTCGTTGGATATTGTTTAGGTAAGTTACGCATTGAGTTACTCTGACTGAAAACATGTAGACAGTTTCTAACTTAAACACTTGGCGTATTGTGTTAAGGTAAGATAATACGCATACGTCTTAATGAGTGCACGACAACATTTTAAAGTTTTAAATACACTGATGTTAAGAAAAAGCAGAACACCTTGAACGACTAGAGATACGACGTTCATATTCGCAGGAGATGTATATTAGTACTTTCTGCAGAAATGATTAGCATTTCAGTCACCTAGGTTCAGCGTTTGCCTGTAGCCTAGTAGAGATAGGTTTCGCCATGGGCCCTGATACCTTGTCCTATGTGTGATGGCGTCGACATATGTCAGGCGCGAGTGGCGTCATGTGGTATAGCCATCCGTGATGCATTCAGCTGATTCCAAAGTTCATCATTTGTGGGGGTTGGCATTGAGTCATAGCGCTGCACCCCCCCCCCCCCCCCCCATGCGCCATACTCCACACATTTTCGGTTGGTGACAATTTTGGTCACCTGGCGGGCCAGGGTAAAAGGCTGACATCATGTTGGTCGTGCAGTGCGAAATTATCGACGCCATCGTGGGTGGGCACTAGCGGCGAAAACAAGCATAATGGGCAGATTTAAAACCCTTATAGAGGCAAACAGTTTCAAAGACCTTCCTAGAAGCGAAAGTCCACCTGTGTCTCAAGCACGTGCTGACAGACGACATGGTACATTACAACGCAGCCCCCAGAAGTCAGTTCGTCGTGCAACATGCGAATTAAGACAAGATAAACTACCCATAAAATGTTACGTACGCAGTCACGCCTTTTTGCATACAAACTACAAACAGTCCAATCATCCTAATATGGGGTAACAAAGTTATTGTTTTTGCTGATATGACTTGCAATGAAGACTGCGCGAAAAGGCGCTATCTTGTTCGGGATGCTACGGCAGACACCCGCTAGAGCACCCGGAAGACTTTTTGAGTCCTTACCAGTGATAGGTTCCAGGAAGTCAAAAGTACTGTCTGTCATGTGTGCGGGCATGAACGGAAGAGAACTGAGGCTCTTTTGAGTGCACGAAGAGAGAGTTATCATGTCCGTCGTTACCGTAGTTCTGCGGCTACAACGTCTGATTCACATGCAGAAGGTCCACAGTTCGATCTCGGGCGGGCACACTATTTTCCTGCCCATGTCGGATTCTACTCCAGTGAGCCAAGTCATGTGTGGATGTGCTACATATACCTTCGTTGTGCAAGTACTGCATTTATTGGATTTTTAAGCTAAAATGGTAATCTCGCTACAAGTTCGCTATCAAGCAGAGCGCACAACAACAATTTCCGTGGTGTAGCGGTTATCACGTCTGCCTAACACTCAAAAGGTCCCTGGAACGATCGTCCTCTGTGGTACGCGTTCGCGTATTCCACTCTGGCCTCCATAGACGCTAACGATGACTACCTGAAAAAAGTGCCTGTTTCCAGTTGAAGCAATGTCCCTCATCTCTGTTGGCATTAATTGCCACGGAAATAGGATTTGGGATTTTCAAAAACCTACATAACACACGTGAACACATCCGTGGCAGCCCGAAGGTTAATGTTTAATGTGGCCTATTGCACGATATGTTAGTAGGCCCATTTTTCTTCGCAGACAAACACTAACTCTTCAATTTTCAAACAATACTGTCAGAACAGCGCAGCAGAATTAGTGGTTCTCAACAAAGTGTTCTCTAAATCATCTTCTGCATCAATAACCCGACTTTGGAACTATCTTCTTCAAAACATAAGAGAAATTAAATTCCTTCCAAATTTCTAACGGCCAACTTTCTGTGATAGTAGCTGTCTATTTCTCGTACTTGACTGCAGCTAATTCCCGTCAGCCCCCTCCCAAACAACATTTCCCTCTACCTCGTCTACAGAGTTCTTAATTTAAATTCTGTTCTTTTTTAACAATTTTTGTCACTGTCATATCAATCTTCTCTTTCATTATCCCTTCGCTTATGCTGTTACTAAACAAGGCCTCAAATGTGCTAAACTAATCATTCTTAATGCCCTTTATTATTATTATTATTATTATTATTATTAGAATCCATTATTGATATTATTAGTAGCTGAGACTAGCCCTTGGCGGAGCAGGGAAGCTGCTATGTGTTAATCTTAGGAGTTTCCAAGCAGCTCTCATTTTTTCTCAGTGGATTATTTTTCTTTATTCAGTCTCTTTGTCCCTGGTCTGGCGCTGACTTCATTCCATGGCAATACATCCCATTTGCTAACTTTTGTCCGCATAAATGTATGATAGACTCAAATGAGCCTTTTCTACCCCCCTTTCCACTTGCTGGTTCCAAGGCATGGTTTATAGTTGTTCTATAGTTGTTCAATAGAGGTTGAAATTTTGGAAAGGAATCTTGTTGCTGGGAGTCTGTGGGTATGTCCATAAAATTTCCATCTGCTTTTTCTCATATGCACCGCGAGATTCGATAGTTTTTCAGTGGTTTTTCGTGATTGTAGTCTGTATCCATCTTCTGTTGTTTTAGGTTGAGTGTCTTTCTTCGATCTTTGCACTCTTCTTGTAGGATGTCTTTCAAATAATCATTTCTGTGGAGTGTAAGCGTTTAGCTAGCACACAAGACTAAACGCTGCGTTATGGTGCCTGATTTTTTGTGTAGTTTTGCATCCGAAATTTCTGTGCCATTTTCTCTCCCACTGAAGAATCAAGGATTTCACCTATGTACTTAAAGTATGGTACTCTCTTGATTTGTCCATATTTTGCTATAAATTTTTGAGTACAATGTTTTGAGCAGTTGCATTTGGTCTCTTGGAAGGATATTTGGAGGCCTATTCTTTCAGTGAACTCCTTGTGAGTTTCTATCTGTTTAGTTGCAAACATCTCGTCGTCAGTATTTCCTGCTCATCTGCGAAAGGTAGGCAAGAAATTTGGGAGTCGCTTTTAGGTCTTCCAAATCTTGTGAATTTTCATCGGTTTTGAGTTTTAAGTTCTGTTCCCCACTCTCGGACCTCTGACACTATTATTATTGTTACTATCATTATTATCACTATTATTATTATTACTGTTACTGTTAGTGCCTGATGTTATTACTATTATTATTATTTATTTTGAATGTTTTGTGATATACACTTATGAGCCAAAACATTGTGACCACCTGCTTAATACCTTCTTTGTCCGCCTTTGAAACGAAATACATCACTGATTCTACGTGTCAAACTTCTGGCAGTTCGCAGAGGTCATGTAACTCGCGTAAATAATGGCCGCTGATTTGTATACGAGGTGATGGCTCCCGATAGCGACCCAGTGGGTTCTATAGGATACACATTAGGCGAATTTGGTAGCCTAGACATCAACGAGGGTTCACTATTAGGCTCCTCAAACCATTGTAGCACGGTTCTGTCTCCGAGACACGGACAATTATACTGCTGGAAGATGACATCGCCGTCGGGGAAGACACGAAGCATGAAGGGATGCTGGTGGTTCGCAGCTGTCAGCGTGTGTCCGGTCACTACCACAGGTCTCATGCAAGTGCAGGAGAATTTCTCTCATAGCATAATACTGCTTCGACCAGCTTGCGTCCGTGGCCCGTTTAACGTTTAGGACTGCCGTTCATAGCGCGCTGAACGTTTCAAGCCGCCGTCCAAGCGAAGAGCCGACACTTTTCCATTGGCCGACGGTCGAATCCTGATGGTCTTGTACCCACTGCAGTCGTAATTAACGATGTCTTTGTGTCAACATGTGAACACGCAAGGGTGGTCAGCTGCTGAGCTCCATATTCAACAATGTACGATGATTGGTGTATTGCGAAACACTTGTGCGTGCATCGCATTGTGTTTTTTGGCAGAGATGCCACAGATCACCATCTGTCCCACTTTATAGAGCAAACAAGCCTCCGAACACAACGTTCTGTAAAGAATCGTGGACGTCCAATCATTTAGCGCCTAGTGATAGTTTCACTGTCTTTCTGTCTCTTTCCGTAGATGCTCACGACAGCAGGACTTGAACATTCGACCAGCTTAGCCGTTTTCGAGATACTCGTTCACAGGCTCCGCATAATAATAATCTGCTCTTTGTCAAAGGCGCTTATCTCAATGGATTTCCTCAATTGCAACCCATGTCTTCGCTAGGGTCTTCCCCCTTCCGTATTTGCCTCGCTTACATACGTTCCTTACCGCGTTATGTGCCCGCACCGCCAGCAGGCGGTAGACAGTGGCCACAATTTTTTTGGCGTATCAGTGTATTTGGTGTGTGTTGTTACTGGCAGGGCGTAAGAGAGGGTCAGTCCTACTCTGGTCAAGGTAAATAAACAATAAATAAAGAATGAGATATGTTTACCTGGACATGCTCGAACAGTTCCTGCTACCACAAATCGAAGAACTGCAGCCGCTCGTCATCTTCGAACATGGTGGTGCACCCCGCATTGGAATATGAAAGTGGGAGATGTGCTGGATGGTTCATTTCCTGAGATCTCTCTATGTTCATCTTTGTAGAAGATGATGGTACGGACGTCGGCTGGTCACTCTGAAATTAACAGCAATACATCCTCAGCTGTTAATTTTGAACTCTTCATAAAGTTACTGGTTTCGATGTAATGTAACATCGCAACTGACAACTTCGAAAAAAGAGTTCAGAATTAAGGGCTGAAGGTGTACGACTTTTTATTTCATTTCTTGAGGGGTGGATGGGTCGTGGAGGTCCCATCGAATGGACCCCGCGCTTTCACGATTTGACGCCATTAGACTTCCTTCTGTCGGGTCACGTCAAGGATAGCGCCTATGTAACACCAATGAGAATGCTACTTTTCGTGCACGAATCAGTGAAAACCATTCGTGCACGAATCAGTGAAGCAATCATAACTGTTGACAGAATGAAATTTTCACTCAGCAGCGGAGTGTACGCCGATATGAAACTTCCTGGCAGATTAAAAAGGGAAGGTAGGGGATGAGATAAATGCTGAAGGAAGGCGGTGAGGACGGGGCGTGAATCGTGCTTGGTAGTTCTATCGGTAGAGCACTTACCCAGAACAGGCATAGGTCCCGAGTTCGAGTCTCGGCCCGGCACACAGTTGTAATCTTGCCAGGAAGTTTCAGAACTACTGATGCTGCAAAGCTGAAGGGTACATTGTCAGAACTCGAACATCACCTTGATATTCTACGAGAGACGAGTGGGGCATTCACTGAAATTCTGGCGCAACAGAAAAAACTGAGAGGTGCTAAACGTTTTACAACAAACCACGATGCTCTATCTCCAACAGTTTCCAAGGCATGAATTTTTAAAATGATAGCAAGACTTTACGGGCACCATTCATATACGGCGAGGAATATTTTCCACACATTTTCGCCTTATGGTTTTCAGTTATTTAGCCAAATATTTTCAAGTAATGGTGTCTTTGAGTTAACGTATTTTATTCATCATTTTCAATCCTCAGTTTCTCATGTCTGGTACAAAACACCGACCGTCCCATCCACTCGCTAAATGTTTCTCATTTATAGAATTATTCCCACGCCAAATCATTCTGCTCTAGTTATACTCCCAGAGTTTGCAGTCATTAATACGACTGTATTTCAAGTTTCTGGGGGTAATCTTTACAGAGAAGCGTCGTGCGAGGCAGAAATCAAAGCGAAAATACAAGCCGCAAACCGATCATACTTCAGTCTTAGTCAGCTTTTTATATCGCACAATCGCTCAATGAATTTCAAACCCCAGCTGTACAAAGCACTGATTCACCCCGTAGCGCTGCACTGTTGCGAAACTTGCGGTGTCTGGAAAAAAAGATTTAAATAATCTCCTCGTTTTCGAGCGCAAAGTTTCAAGGAAGATCTATGACCCGGTACAAGACGAGGTCACTGGAGAATGGAGGATCCTGCACAGTTGTGAGGTGGATGAAATCTCCACTAGACCAAATACTGTAGGATGGTGAGAAGCAAACGGCTAGTATGGGCAGGATATGTCACTCGAAAGGATGAACACCGATGGCCTCTGATACACATGGATTTTATTCCATATACAAGATGACCACCAGGAAGACCAAAGAAAAGGTGGAGAGATGGAATCCATGACGACTATTTGCAGATCGGTACAGACGATGATTGGCGATAGAAGGTACAAAACAAAATCCAGTGATACATGACACGCATTCACAGTTGCGAATATGGACAATCGTCAGATATATAATGGAATGATAACAGTGAGTAACGGGAGCTACACACTGTGAACAAAAGTATCCGGACAACTGGTGAAAATGACTCACAAGTTCGTGGCGGCCTCCATCGGTAATGCTGGAATTCAATATCGTGTTCGCCCACCCATAGCCTTGATGACAGCTTCCACTCTCGCAGGCACACGTTCAATCAGGTGTTGGAAGGCTGCTTGGGAAATGGCAGCCCATTCCTCACGGAGTGCTGCACTGAGGAGAGATATCGATGTCGCTCGGTGAGGCCTGGCACGAAGTCGGCGTTCCAAAACATCCCAAAGGTGTTCTACAGGACTTAGGTCAGGACTCTGTGCAGGCCAGTCCATTAAAGGGATGCTACTGTCGCGTAACCACTCCGCCACAGGCCGTGCGTTATGAACAGGCGCTCGATCGTGTTGAAAGATGCAGTCGTCATCACCGAATTGCTCTTCAACAGTGGGAAGCAAGAAGGTGCTTAAAACATCAATGTAGGCCTGTGCTGTTATAGTGCCAAGCAAAACAGCAAGGGGCGCAAACGCCCTCCATGAAAAACACGACCACACCATAAAACCACCGCCTCCGAATTTTACTGTTGACACAACACACGCTGGCAGATGGCGTTCATCGGGCATTCGCCATACCCACACCCTGCCGTCGGATCGCCACATTGTGTACCGTGATTCGTCACTACACACAACGTTTTTCCACTGTTCAATCGTCCGATGTTTACGCTCTTTACACCAAGCTAGGCATCATTTGGCATTTACCGGCGTGACGTGTGGCTTATGAGCAGCCTCTCGACCATGAAATCCTAATTTTCTCACCTCCCGCCTAACCGATATTGTCCTTGCAGTGGATCCTGATGCAGTTTGAAATTCTTGTGTGATGGTCTGGATAGATGTCTGCCTATTACACATTACGACCCTCTTCAAATGTCGGTGGTCTCTGTCAGTCAATCGACGAGGTCGGCCTGCACGCTTTTGTGCTTTACGTGTCCCTTCACGTTTCCACTTAACTCTCAAATCAGAAACAGTGGACCTAGGGATGTTTAGGAGTGTGGATATCTTGCGTACAGGCGTGTGACACAAGTGACACCCAATCATCTGACCAAGTTCGAAGTCCGTGAGTTCCGTGGAGCGCCCTATTCTGCACTCTCACGATGTCTAATGGCTACTGAGGTCTCTGATATGGGGTACCTGGCAGTAGGTGGCTGCACAATGCATCCAATATGGAAAAAGTATGTTTTTGGGGGTGTCCGGATACTTTTGATCACATAGTGTAGTTACTAAATGCCACTAACTCTGCCAAAACCGATGTATGAAAATACCTATCCCGCAGAGAAACTGGAGAAGGGTAAAAGGAAAAGAAAAAAATTAAAACATTCGCCTGATTATGAGGATTAATGTCGACGCGATACTTCATGGATTACGAAAAAACGCGTATGATGCAAAATTAGGTGAGCTTCAGTCCGAGAACAACACCATGGCTAAAGCCTCTGTAGGCCTAGCCCTCCTGTACAGTCCAGTTTCATCAGCGTTGCAAACCTGTCCCGGGGGGAAACTATTCTGTTACGTGTAATTGAAGAAGTCATCTCAAAAAGCATCAGCTGCTTCTTTGTTAGCACTAAGTCTGTCGCCCTGAACAAATGTTTCTCGAATCCCAAACCGAAGTTTAAATCGAGTCACCCACGGCGATGAAACGTTAAATTCTCGTTCAGTTCCACGAAAGTCGCGTGCTTTCTCTATTAACATAGGGTCTGATACAATAACTGCTCCTACTGTCTCCTGCTGTCATCACGAGCGCTGTGCTTCATTTAGTTTCTATTAGGTTGAACTTTTCTGGCGATCCTGCTTGGCTGTCAGGATGGGTTGCAAAGCTTAACAGCTTTTCGTCATTTTCCCTTAAGTTCCGACTGTTTGTATGCTTATCCAATAATCCCGAAAATGTTTGACTACAGATTCATCCTTTTCTAGCTTATCTATAACTTCTGATTTCTTTTCTATCCTGAGAAAAATGCGTTTGAGTTGGTCTGTGCCCTTCCTAGCACATGTAAACCATTCGTAACAACAATAAATATGGTGTACGCAAGTTAACATTCATTGTCAATGGCCCATTTTAGAAGCTACGATATTTCCGAGATCTGTCAGTGGCTAGAAAACTATCAACTGCGCATTTCTCCTGACTACGTTTTACTGTAAGCTTTCATTTTCTATAAACACGGGGCAAGAATTCTGAAGGAAGCCGTATGAAAAGAAAACCTAAATCATTTTCTTTTATTATTAGTTTTCTAACTGAAAAAATTAAAAAAATATATTTTTTTTAAATTTACTACTCACGCTTAAATGTTGTACGTGGTGGGACATTATGATCATTTTTAGTTAGCTATAACAATGACATCCAACACGAAGCCGGAATGCAATCGTGCTGTATATTTGGTTAATAACCTGTTATCAAGAAAATGTTTTTTGGTATGAAATGCTAATGAGATGCAACATTATAATATTACTCTAGTAAATATCTTTCACAAAATAGGTCCACTCCAAACCAACGTCCTCTGAGATTTGGGCTTGTGTGATTTGAACAAAATCACTGAAAATATATGACCGTGCCGCCCATCAGGAAAATCATTAAACGTGTTTTAATGTAACGTCGAAAACTGCAGATTGCTTTTTCAGATATACAGTATGGCTAAATGTCAGTGAAACTGGCTTAGAACTCTCCTACGAAAACCTTGTCTTTGACACATGCCACTTATCTTACAATCTTTTAAATTAAATTGTGACTGGAAATGCCTAAACAATACACATAACTTTGGATAACATTTTGCTTTCAAATTACATTTCAACGTACTTACATTAATTCGGCAATGAACAGCAGTCAGAATCAGAATCAGAATGAAATCAGCAGAGGAATGCGCTGCGATATGAATGAGAATTCGAATGCTAGTGACAGAATTTACATTGTTTCGTCACTTATACAACATATCAGTTGTGAAAAAATATTTTCGTGGCGTTACGACGTAGTTTGGTTCAAATGGCTCTGAGCACTATGGGACTTCACTTCTGAGGTCATCCGTTGTGCTTGAACTTCAACTATTATTACCTATACATAACACAGAAATCATCAAAACTATGAAAAAACTCTTCAACGTAAAAAAGAGGCGTCACTGTGTTAAGGGAGTTGGAAATTATCAAGCATTAGCTTCTTGTGAAAGCGATAGACAAACATATAGACAGAAAATCAACTGAAGGCATGTTACAAGGGTAGAGTCGCAGCGTTTGCATGAAAATGGGACAGGAAACAACGAAAACTTTTTCAAAGATGTTCGACAGTGGAACTGAGCCCCGCATAGTCTTCAAACGGTAAAAGATGAGTCTCGTGCATAATAGGGTATCCTAAAACGAAGAATCCATTCTAACTATAACAGAATACTTCATGTTTCGCTTTTTATTTATTTTTTTCAAAACTCTCCAAACTATCCGCGGATAATCTGCAACCCAGGTAAAATGCATAGGAGAGCAATCACTTCTCCTGATTCTCAGACTTTTTTTTTAGCTTCTTTCCTTATCAAAGTTAAATTCACTAGAGAAATGTGTAGATCATTTTCTCCCTCTAGAACCGTACTGTTCAATACCTCTACAACTCTCAATCTACAATGGATTGTTTAAAACAAATTTCATTAGTGAACAAATCTACTGTGGAGCATATTCCTGATTCAGGAAAAGTATTCGCATTTGCGAACATGGACAACCTCCAGCTGTAGAATGGAATGATGACATTGAAAATTGCTGCCGGATAGGGACTCGAACCCGGATCTTCCACTTGTACCGAGCGGTCACCTCAACAACTTTAGCTACCGTGCACGTTTCACGTCCAGACCCAAACTTCCATATGTCGTCGTACATGCGTCATATACCGGTATACATACGCCTATTGTAATTCTCGTACAGGGGGGACGTTTTCCTCGAAAGTCGCTAGCCTGATATCGGTGGATAAATATGATACTGTATCGTACTCCTTACAGAGGTACTGCAATATCGTAACTACTTCTAATGGTTTAGAGAGATGCCTGCAAATATGTGAGCGAACTCAAATATGATTCTGATTACTTTCTTTTGTGGAACTGACACTTTTTTCCTAAATTTTGAAGTCTTCTTATACGAACACTTTGTTCGCCAAGATTGCAATTGTTTGCACTAACATTTTTGATTTAGGCAAATAAAATGTTCGTATAAGAAGAATTCAACATTTTCAATTACATATTGCCTCCTACAAGACTGTCTATGTAAGATGATCGTCCTTTTACGAAAGTGAATAGTTACCGCTGAATATTACCATGTAGGACGTCAGTAAATGAAAGTCTGCAAACTATGTTAACTTCATTACTTCCGTGTCTCCAAAGTTGGTAATTACTTTTATCGCAAAAGTAGCTGACACTAAATGTATACTATGTAGTGTTTCCTAATTTAAGTTTTAATCAGTATCCACTCCCACGAACTTAGAACTTTCTGACCTAGTGATTATTTTTATTTTAGTAAACAACGTTCATGATGGGTTGGGGTTTTTGAAAAGTACAACATTGATTGAGCTGTGGTATTCTTTCAGTTCAAAGGCAGTCCATTTGTGCAAGACGAGATAATGCTTTCAACATAAGTATCATTTGCTATTGTTCCCGAGAAAGCTTTTTTAATCGTTATGACAATAATGCTTGTAACGTGATCAAAAAGGACGAACTTTGCCCTCTAATTCAAACGACGTGTTAACGCTAGAATACGCAACCCTCGCAAAACCTACGATTGCAGTAGGGCATTAAATAGGACATTTTGTAATTAATTTAGTATGTAACATACCATTAAACATCTAATAATTGTAATTAACTAACGCATAACCTATAAATTATGACTGCCTTTGAATAAAAATGGAGTAGTAAACTCAATGACGGTTTAGTAGCAATGTAACGTTTTCGCTCCTTTAGTACACTAGGATTAAATACACCACTGGCCATTAAAATTGCTACACCACTAACATGACGTGCTACAGACGCGAAATTTAGCAGATAGGAAGAAGATGCTGTGATATGCAAATGATTACTTTTTCAGACCTTCACACAATGTTGGCGCCGGTGGCGACACCTACAACGTGTTGACATGAGGTAAGTTTCCAAGCGATTTCTCATACACAAACAGCAGTTGACCGGCGCTGCCTGGTGAAACGTTGTTGTGATGCCTCGTCTAAGGAGGAGAAATGCGTACCATCACGCCGGCCAGAGTGGCCGTGCGGTTCTAGACGCTACAGTCTGGGGCCGAGCGACCGCTACGGTCGCAGGTTCGAACCCTGCTTCGGGCATGGATTTGTGTGATGTCCTTAGGTGAGTTAGGTTTAATTAGTTCTAAGTTCTACGCGACTGATGACCTCAGAAGTTAAGTCGCATAGTGCTCAGAGCCATTTGAACCATTTTTTTCGTACCATCACGTTTCCGACTTTGATAAAGGTCGGATTGTAGCCTATCGCGATTGCCGTTTGATAAACGCGACATTGCTGTTCGCGTTGGTCGAGATCCAATGACTGTTAGCAGAATACGGAATCGGTGGGTTTAAGAGGGTAATACGGAACGACGTGCTGGATCCCAACGGCCTCGTACCACTAGCAGTCGAGATGACAGGCATCTTATCCGCCAGGCTGTAACGGATCGTGCAGCCACGTCTCGATCCCTGAGTCAACAGATGGGAACGTTTGCAAGACAACAACCATCTACACGCACAGTTCGACGACGTTTGCAGCAGCATGGACTATCAGCTCGGAGACCATCGCTGCGGTTACCCTTGACGTTGCATCACAGACAGGAGCGCCTACGATGGTGTACTCAACGACGAACCTGGGTGCACGAATGGCAAAATGTCATTTTTTCGGATGAATCCAGGTTCTGTTTACAGCAGCATGATGGTCGCATCCGTGTTTGGCGACATCGCGATGAACGCACATTGGAAGCGTGTATCCGTCATCACCATACTGGCGTATCACCCGGCGTGATGGTATGGGGTGGCATTGGTTACACGTCTCGGTTACCTCTTGTTCGCAATGACGGCGCTTTGAGCAATGGGCGTTACATTTCAAATGTTTTACTACCGCCGGCCTGAGTGACCGAGCGGTTCTAGACGCTACAGTTTGGATCCGGGCGACCGCTACGGTCGCAGGTTCGAATCCTGCCACGGGCATGGATGTGTGTGATGTACTTAGGTTAGTTAGGTTTAAGTAGTTCTAGGGGACTGATGACCACAGCAGTTGAGTCCCGTAGTGCTCAGAGCCATTTGAAGCATTTTTTTTTTGTTTTACTACCCGTGGCTCTACCATTTATTCGATCCCTACGAAACCCTACATTTCAGCAGGATAATGCACGACCGCATGTTGCAGCTCTTGTACGGGCCTTTCTGGATACAGAAAATTTTCGACTGTTGCCCTGGCCAGCACATTCTCCAGATCTCTCACCAATTGAAATCGTCTGGTTAATGGTGGCCGAGCAACTGGTTCGTCACAATACACCAGTCACTACTCTTGATGAACTGTGGTATCGTGTTGAAGCTGCATGGGCAGCTGTACCTGTACACGCCCATCCATCTCTGTTTGACTCAATGCCCCGGCGTATCAAGGTCGTTATTACGGCCAGAGGTGGTTGTTCTGGGTACTGGTTTCTCAGGATCTGTGCACCCAAATTGCGTGAAAATGTAATCACATGTCAGTTCTAGTATAATATATTTGTCCAATGGATACCCGTTTATCATCTGCATTTCTTCTTGGTGTAGCAATTTTAATGGCCAGTAGTGTAACATAGGACAAGAACAGTCACGAGAGCATGTCATCGGGTGGGAAACTTGTCAGAATTGAGTTTAGACGCGAGATCGTGTGTGGGGGGCGTCGCTTATGGAAGACGTGCCCTCAGCACCGCTCATTTCCCGGCAGACTGCACCCGCCTGCAGCGGAGGCGAAGGCGCTCCCAGCCGCTCGGCCCCCAGCCTGCGTGGGGCCGGTCGGGTGTCGGAGAGGCGGCTCGGCGTGGGCACGTGACTTATGGGGGCCGCTGTAGCCGTACCACCTCCCGGGCGCGACTAATGGCGCATTTCACAGGTGTTAGAGTCCTTCATAACTACCCGCCTGTCTCGTTATTCCCTGCTTTATGGGCGCATTTCTCACTCCTCCCCATACGGCGTCGCCGTGAAATCCAATTTCAGCCGGCACCTCACCTCTATGGGAGTTTGTTTAGTGAGTGTCGTCGAAGCGCTCGCGAGCACACACCTTCCTTGTCTCCCTCGTTGCCTGCCCGCCGTGTGATTTTTATTCCGGCGAGATAAATCTCATTCTTTTGGAGCTTTACGGGCCACAATAGAGGCGCGCTCGCTCGAATAACTCCGGCGCGATGTGACGCGGCTGGCAGCTCTTTCTCTTTATTGTCTTGCGTCTCCGAGCGAGAAGAAGAAATTAAGGAAGGGGGAGAAAAAAAAAGAGAGGTCGGAAACGGCTTGGACCTACCGTGCGCTGAGCCGATGCGAACTTCATAAATTGATTCCAACTGTACGGGATACGCGTACATCTGTTGTTAAACATGGCGACTGGGGGCGTGTCGATAATTCTCAAATGACTGCAGCTGTGTTATACGCAGCGTGACTACGGTTCGTTACTGGGGAAAAAACATTTACCGAAAACTATATACCCTTCACAGTCTTGTTTTTCCACCTTCATTTCATGTCTCATACATCTTCAATCCTTTATTTGCATTTTCAAATTACTATGTCTCATATTTTGCTTGTGTCCCCAGTCTTCTCATTCCCATCGAAGATCTTCTAAAACATAACAGTTCTTATTTTTTTATAGTAAATTCAGTTCTTATATTTATGTTAGCACCTGCATCACTCGTACAAGGATATACAAATTCTGTAACTTCTCGGCTAACTTTCGGAGAAAGCAAAGACTCTCGAAAACGGCAAGGCATTCTAAAAAAAAAATCACCAGCAGTGTTTCAACACAGTTCAGTTCCAGTTGCTTGACTGACCGGCTGCAGAAAACATTCCAGCCAAGTGAAGGAAGGCATCCAATCACAGAGTGACCACAGATGCATTCAATAGCACATCTGACACCGTTCATGAGTTCGCGGGTGGAACCAGCAAACCACAATAAATTGAGTAAGGCGCGACGGAAAGAGAAATACACTCCACTAAGAAAATAGAAAAAAAACAAGAATAGTGACTTTCCCAAATGTAGGAGGAAAGAATCGGCATTACCCCAGTTACACGATCGTACATTCGTAGCTTCCAGATCTTCCGTCACTTTCATAGTGCTAAATTTAATACTGATCGTCATGATGTCACGTGTATTGTCAAAGCTGTGATAGTTTGTTGCTGTTACATTTTTAAAATCAGTTGGATGACGTATGTACGTTTTAAATTTTCTAACGAATGCTTTTCAAATGACGTATTTCTCTGAACTGCAATTCCTTGGAAGCTATGCTGAAACAGTGTATTGAGGATTGATGTAAACAAATTATTATTATTATTTTTGTATTAGACTTTCAATGTATTTTATTGTTACTGTTACTAAAATCTTAGGGATCTGTTACTGACACGTTAAGCTAGGGATAACAACAAGTGTCTCTGAGGAGTGGAGGGAAGACTTTAACACAGCGAACATTCCTCTCCTCTCCCCCTTCCCTTCAACCTGTGAACGGAGCCTTCGATCCGCGTCTGCGGATCTTGCATAAAAGCCAAAAGAGTATACACTGATGATGTACTGGATGAGATTTTTGGTAACTTTGAAACAAGACAAATATTTTGCTTACAATTTCGTTCAGAGAGAGTGGTTAACTCAAATAAAAATATTTTTTCTTTCACAGTTCGAGAAGCCTCGATGATAAGATTTGCTATGAAGCAGTGTTCTCCGTAGAACGACGCTTTCGTGATCAAGAGGGCCCGGTTATACTTGGTTATTTCCTAGGCTTTACATGGTTTCTTTTTTAAGTTTATGTGTCTCTGAAGGAACTAAGAATTATCTTCCTGTACAACAAAATACAGTACAACGGACACGAATAAATTTCAGAAATATTTTTATTTGATTCACAGAATATTCCCAGCGTGTAAAGAAAAAATGAGCGGAAAACGTCTGTCTTTGGTTACTATCCTTCATCACTATCTTAAATTCTCTATAACCCTTTCTACCTGCATTTTGCATCATACGGATTCTCGCAGACTGTAGAAAATTGGATGTATTAAATTACTACGACTCCGCATCATAAATCACATCCATTTTCTGATATTGAGCACGATAACTTAATGAGGAAAACTAGACACGAATGGCGCCGTGATCTGTCCACGTATTTGCAATACATTGTTTATTTAGATTATTACTGCTACTTATAAAATATAGTCTGGCGAGGTTCTTAACTCCGGTATTTGCTTGAAGTGATTTTGGAAAATCACGGGAAGCAAAATCAGGAGGGCGAATTGCGATTAGAATAATACTTAGCAATAGTTCACTGCCACAAATATTGCACTACATCTTTCAGTGCAGTCTGTTTCCAGATTTCTAGCTCTTCTATCCTGTGTTTCGTCTTCATTTCAATAGGAATCTCACTCAGTTATTTAAATAGCATGTTCCATGTCACACTTGTTGATGCAATTCACATTATCTCATCCTAAATCTTTTGCTTTTCATGGGGCTGCTTTAGGATATTATTATTATTATTAATATGTGCGATTGGACCCATACGGATCACGCAAAGCTTTTCCGATTCAATTTTTTAATTCTCCAAACTTCTCTCATTCTTTCCCCATGAATTCTCTTTCTTTCCTCTGTCCATTTTGTCCCCTGTCTCTTGCAAACTTCATTCTCGGGTTGTACTTTCCAACTATTGATTTTTTGCATGTATACATTTCTGTTTATAACTTCTGAAGAATTTATTTGTGCATTTGCTAGATCTGTTTTGGTTTCTGTTATCCAGGGTATGGTTTTCAATTTTTCAATGTATATTAAAATTTTGTGGGAGAGTCTGGGTGTTGGGAGTCTGTGAATATGACCGTAAAATTTTAGTCTTCTTTTCCGGATGTCTGCGGCGAGGTTAGATAATTTTTCTGTAGTTTTCCGAGACTGTAACCTGTATCCATCTTCAGTTCTTTTTGGGCCAAGAATCTTTCTGATAATTTTGCGTTCCTCTTTCAGGATGCCTTCCAGGTCGCCTTTTCTATGGAGTGTGAGTGTTTCGCTGGCATATAGTGCTTCGGGCTTGATTACTGTATTGTAGTGTCGTATTTTTGAGTGAATGGAGAGACACTTATTATTGTAGATGTTGTGGGTTTTCCAGTATGCTCTTTTCAGTTTTTGCAGTCGAACTTTTTGTGCAGTTTTCTCTCCCCATGTGGGTTCTAGGACCTCGCCTAAGTATTTAAAGAATGGAACTCTCTCAATTTGTCCATATTTTGTAGTCAGTTTTTGAGTTTCAAATTTGGAGCAGATGAATTTGGTTTTTTGGAAGGAAATTTGTAGCCCAACTTTTTCGGCGCATTCTTTGAGAATGTCTATCTGTTTAATTGCTGTGGTCTCGTTTTCTGCTAGAATGGCCACGTCATCTGCAAATGCCAAGCATGAAATTTTAATACCATCTTTCGATCTTCCTAGTTGTATAGGCTTCCAGTAATTTTGATTCTTCAGTTCTTTTTCCCATTCTCGGATGACTTTGTCTAAGACAAGGTTGAAGAGGAGTGGAGACAAGCCGTCACCTTGTCTGACGCCGGTTTTGATCAGGAAGGGGTCTGATATTTCACCCAGGAATTTTATCTTAGAAGTTGTGTTTGTGAGCGTTTCTTTGATAAGGTTTAGGGTTTTCGGATCGAGTCCTAGCTCCTCAAGGATAATAAAGAGAGATTGCCTATCGATTGAATCATAAGCCTTTGCGAAATCAACAAAGGAACAAATGATCGGACTGTTTCTGACTGCTTTGTATTTTAGTGTTGTCTTCAAATTGAAAATTTGTTCTGCACAGGATCGGTGAAGGCGAAAGCCAGCTTGGTATTCACCAATACTGTGTTCGAGTTGTTCTTGTGTTCGTTGAAGAAGACAAGCTGAGAGGATTTTATAAGTGACTTGGAGAAGGGACATTCCTCGATAGTTGTTTATATCTGCCATGTCTCCCTTTTTATGCAATGGATGAATTAGGGCGCATTTCCAATCTTCTGGTAGTTTTTCTGTCTGCCAAATGTCTGTGATGATTTGAGTGAGTTCTTTGAGGGAATTTGGTCCAAGATTTTTAAGTAGTTCTGCAGTGATATTATCTTCTCCGGATGCCTTGTTGTTTTTCAGTCTATGAATATGTCTTTGGATCTCCTCTAGTGTAGGTGGTGGGGATTCTGGATTTGTGTAGACAGCAGTTTTTTGAGGGATTCTTGAAGAAGGTTCAGGGCAATTGGGGAGTCCGCAAAAGTATCTCGCCAGCTCCTCACAATTTTCCCGATTTGTGAGCGCTAGTTTTCCATCTGGTTTTCTGAAACATAGATTTCGTGAGCCGTATCCATTGATTCTCCCAGAAAAGGTCTTATAGAAGTCTCGTACATTATAGTTACGGAAATTTTCTTCAATAGACTCACACTGTTCCTTGAGGTACTTCCTCTTGACTTGTCTGATTGTTTTTGCCACTTGTCTTCTGATGTTGTGGAAGTGATCTAGATTTTCTGGGGATTTTTTACTGTTATACTTCAGAAAGGCTTTCTTTCTTTCTTCCAGCGCTTTTTCCACATCCAGAGTCCCACCAGGGGTGTTTTGTGTTCTTTTTCAATGGGATCAGTTCTTTTGCCTTCTTTGTAATTTTTGTTCGAAATTTTTCCCAAGAGTCAGCTGGTTCCTTTCCCACTCCTCCTTCAGATTGGTTTCTTTGATTGTTCGTGTGTCAAATTTCATCATGTGTGTTTTCTTCGGATAGAATTTTTTTGGGGTGATTTTCACTTTAATGCGTGTTAAGTAGTGGTCTGAGTCAATGTTCGCCCCTCTGTGGACTTGGACATCATGGATCCCTTTCTGTACGAAATAGGAGATGGCAATATGGTCAATCTGATATTCGCCGATCTCTTGTATGGGGGACCTCCAGGTCTTTTGTTTTCTAGTTTTTCTTCTCAAAGATGTAGACATTATTTTTAGATTATTTTGTTGGCATAGTTCAATAAATCTCAGTCCGTTTCTGTTGGTGAATCTGTGTGCTGGATATTTTCCTACAGTTTTTTGGTGTTCTTTCTCTCTGCCAATTTGTGCATTGAAATCTCCCATTAAGATTTTGATATCATCCCGGGGAATTTTGGCCATGACATCTTCAAGTTTAGTCCAGAATTTTTCAGTTTGTAGTTGGCGTTTTTTGTTGTCTATGTTTGTGGGTGCATGAACATTTATCAATGTGTATTTCTTGTTGGCGCACTGGATACGCATGGTCATGAGGCGATTATTTATGGAAGAGACCTCTCTAATTGAGCCTAATATATTTCTGTGCACCGCAAATGCCATGCCCAGGAGTGGCGTACCATTGGCAATTCGTTTGTCAGTCTTGCTCTTGAAGATGCGATAGTTTCCATAGTCTATTGTACACTCCTGGAAATGGAAAAAAGAACACATTGACACCGGTGTGTCAGACCCACCATACTTGCTCCGGACACTGCGAGAGGGCTGTACAAGCAATGATCACACGCACGGCACAGAGGACACACCAGGAACCGCGGTGTTGGCCGTCGAATGGCGCTAGCTGCGCAGCATTTGTGCACCGCCGCCGTCAGTGTCAGCCAGTTTGCCGTGGCATACGGAGCTCCATCGCAGTCTTTAACACTGGTAGCATGCCGCGACAGCGTGGACGTGAACCGTATGTGCAGTTGACGGACTTTGAGCGAGGGCGTATAGTGGGCATGCGGGAGGCCGGGTGGACGTACCGCCGAATTGCTCAACACGTGGGGCGTGAGGTCTCCACAGTACATCGATGTTGTCGCCAGTGGTCGGCGGAAGGTGCACGTGCCCGTCGACCTGGGACCGGACCGCAGCGACGCACGGATGCACGCCAAGACCGTAGGATCCTACGCAGTGCCGTAGGGGACCGCACCGCCACTTCCCAGCAAATTAGGGACACTGTTGCTCCTGGGGTATCGGCGAGGACCATTCGCAACCGTCTCCATGAAGCTGGGCTACGGTCCCGCACACCGTTAGGCCGTCTTCCGCTCACGCCCCAACATCGTGCAGCCCGCCTCCAGTGGTGTCGCGACAGGCGTGAATGGAGGGACGAATGGAGACGTGTCGTCTTCAGCGATGAGAGTCGCTTCTGCCTTGGTGCCAATGATGGTCGTATGCGTGTTTGGCGCCGTGCAGGTGAGCGCCACAATCAGGACTGCATACGACCGAGGCACACAGGGCCAACACCCGGCATCATGGTGTGGGGAGAGATCTCCTACACTGGCCGTATACCACTGGTGATCGTCGAGGGGACACTGAATAGCGCACGGTACATCCAAACCGTCATCGAACCCATCGTTCTACCATTCCTAGACCGGCAAGGGAACTTGCTGTTCCAACAGGACAATGCACGTCCGCATGTATCCCGTGCCACCCAACGTGCTCTAGAAGGTGTAAGTCAACTACCCTGGCCAGCAAGATCTCCGGATCTGTCCCCCATTGAGCATGTTTGGGACTGGATGAAGCGTCGTCTCACGCGGTCTGCATGTCCAGCACGAACGCTGGTCCAACTGAGGCGCCAGATGGAAATGGCATGGCAAGCCGTTCCACAGGACTACATCCAGCATCTCTACGATCGTCTCCATGGGAGAATAGCAGCCTGCATTGCTGCGAAAGGTGGATATGCACTGTACTAGTGCCGACATTGTGCATGCTCTGTTGCCTGTGTCTATGTGCCTGTGGTTCTGTCAGTGTGATCATGTGATGTATCTGACCCCAGGAATGTGTCAATAAAGTTTCCCCTTCCTGGGACAATGAATTCACGGTGTTCTTATTTCAATTTCCAGGAGTGTATTTTCATCCGTGAATCTAGTTTCTTGTAACGCTAAGATCTTAATTTTTTGTTGGTCTAGCTCTGTTACTAAGTTTTGTAATTTTCCAGGTTGAATTAGGGTCTGAATGTTAAAGGTACCAATGTACATGGGAACCTTGGGACGAAGTTTGCTTGAGAACTCTGATCGTGATGGCCCGGGTTCCCCAGAATCTGAAAACCCAGTTGTCGTCTGTCGACGAGTGGATTGGTTACCACCTGGGGTAATTCTGTCATTACTCTCACGAATCATGATAGCTTGTAAGTTTTGGTCCAGTGTTTCCACTGGGTGTTTAGAACCAGGGATTGTCAGTTCCTGGAGCATATAATACAGCCGCACCTACTAGATGGACAGACGCTGACCTCGCTGCCGCTCGACTCGAGTACAGACGCATTGAGGATTTGGAATGTGAGATTTTTTTTCAAGGTTTTCTCCTATAGATCCGCCGTGTTCTGCATTAACAGGGTCACCTCGTGTAGGATGTGGCTCTTCACCACGCATGGACGGTCTTGGACGTAGCTTCCTCAGAGGCAAAGGTCTTGCATACCTCCTCAGCTCATCCCTGGGGTGGTGAGGACCAGTACTGAGTCAACCCCAAGCAAAGGTGCTACCTCTACCAACCACCTTGACCCCCTTTAGGATATTATATAATTATCTTACATTTTATTCAATTTCGAAGATTTTTCTTGCTAGGAGAAAGGACTATTTATTATTACTATTATTATTATTATACAGGGTGATTCAAAAAGAATACCACAACTTTAAAAATGTGTATTTAATGAAAGAAACATAATATAACCTTCTGTTATACATCATTACAAAGAGTATTTAAAAAGGTTTTTTTTTCACTCAAAAACAAGTTCAGAGATGTTCAATATGGCCCCCTCCAGACACTCGAGCAATATCAACCCGATACTCCAACTCGTTCCACACTCTCTGTTGCATATCAGGCGTAACAGTTTGGATAGCTGCTGTTATTTCTCGTTTCAAATCATCAATGGTGGCTGGGAGAGGTGGCCGAAACACCATATCCTTAACATACCCCCATAAGAAAAAATCGCAGGGGGTAAGATCAGGGCTTCTTGGAGGCCAGTGATGAAGTGCTCTGTCATGGGCTGCCTGGCGGCCGATCCATCGCCTCGGGTAGTTGACGTTCAGGTAGTTACGGGCAGATAAGTGCCAATGTGGTGGCGCTCTATCCTGCTGAAATATGAATTGTTGTGCTTCTTGTTCGAGCTGAGGGAACAGCCAATTCTCTAACATCTCCAGATACTGTAGTCCAGTTATAGTAGCACCTTCGAAGAAAAAGGAACCAAAAACTTTATTGGCTGAAATGGCACAGAAAACGTTCACCTTAGGCGAGTTGATTGTGGAATTTGCAGCTCTCTGCTAGCTCTGCGAGTCGATTTTCCTGGGCTGCGAACAAATGCTTGCTGGATGCGTGCTACATTTTCATCACTTGTTCTCGGCCGTCCAGAACTTTTCCCTTTGCACAAACACCCATTCTCTGTTCAAATGGCTCTGAGCACTATGGGACTCAACATCTTAGGTCATAAGTCCCCTAGAACTTAGAACTACTTAAACCTAACTAACCTAAGGACATCTCACACACCCATGCCCGAGGCAGGATTCGAACCTGTGACCGTAGCAATCCCGCGGTTCTGGACTGCAGCGCCAGAACCGCTAGACCACCGCGGCCGGCCACCCATTCTCTGTAAACTTTTTATACCAACATTTAATACACCACCTATCAGGAGGTTTAACACCATACTTCGTTCGAAATGCACGCTGAACAACTGTCGTCGATTCACTTCTGCCGTACTCAATAACACAAAAAGCTTTCTGTTGAGCGGTCGCCATCTTAGCATGAACTGACGCTGACGCCTAGTCAACAGCGCCTCAAGCGAACAAATGTACAACTAAATGAAACTTTATAGCTCCCTTAATTCGCCGACAGATAGCGCTTAGCTCTGCCTTTTGTCGTTGCAGAGTTTTAAATTCCTAAAGTTGTGGTATTCTTTTTGAATCACCCTGTACTTTGCTGCTTAATACGTTTGTTGAAGAAAAGCAGATACCTTGCGTTACAATGCAGACATAATGCGCAGACATATTCGTTATTACAGAATAACATGAACTGTGATATCGTCCAGAGATCGCGGTACTACATCGAAGTCGGCAACGCGAATGGATACCCCACAGACATACCTCACAGCAATCCGCAACAACCAATTGGAGGGACTCCAGAGGACAACGCCCCTCTCTCAGCACAGCAGCACCCTCACTCTGAAGTTAACATAACGTCGAGCATGCAAGATCTCAGTCCAGTTCGTGAACTCATCTGAAGCAGTCAACATAACTGTGTAAGACAATGACAGCTAAAGTTTCTGATGAAATGTACTTTTCTAAATGTTGCAATTTGTACTGCAAGCGAACAATCTGTTAATTTGTGCATCAAGTGATGCTTTTCTAATTGTAGGATGTACGGTCCGCCAGTTATGCAAAACACCGTTTTTTCAAGTACCCAAACATGTTTCAGCACCACTATGCCATCATCAGTGGGTTTACGTTTTATTTAATCTGTAATGTGAACATTTTTACTAAATTATTCGAAAATTATGTGTATATTTAGTTCAAACTATAGTTCTTTTCTTTTATTATTGTCTTTACACTTCGTGTGCGTGATTTTTCAGGTCCACTGTATATTATTTATTACAGGTAGCTTATCTGCAACCAAACGATGTTGAAGAGAAATTTTGTTGGGAGTTAACCTATCATCTAAATGTAATTTAGTCTGTTCCGATATTTCGCACCTTCATTCGTTTTTACTTACGTTTTCGTGTGGCAAGCCCTTTTATTCTCAGCTTCATGGTGAGGTGTCTTGATGTGCACGTAAATATAATAACCTATTTTCACAAATACGGTAGTAAAAGCACTTTGCACTTCACCAAAGGGTCGGCTGCTGTGGCCGACCGGTTTTAGGCGCTTCACTTTGGAACCGAGCGACCGCTACGATCGCAGGTTCGAATCCTGCATCGGGCATGGATGTGTGTGACGTCCTTAGGTTAGTTAGGGTTAAGTAATTCTAAGTTCTAGGGGACTGATGACCTCAGATGTTAAGTCCCATAGTGCTCAGGGCCATTTGAACCGTTTGAATTTCACCAAAACACAGTGTAATTGTGGTTGTTGTGTGTTCCAGCCCAGTCAGTGTTCATTTGTTCACTAGAGATTTCGGCGTTAAATTTGAATTTTGATACATTTTATCTTTGTGTGTGTGTGGGGGGGGGGGAGGGGGCGGTAGACTTCATCTCTTTGTGTTGTCTGTTTTGTAAAGTTCCTTTAATGTGTTAAATAGTGTAGTGTATTTATTTATGACCTGTTTTCTTTCTGCTATTGCCTTCTGTATGTGGAAGTTTTCCTCAACAGTCAGTTTGCTGTATAGGCTTTGGCTGGGCTTTAGTCTTCTTAAGTTTCTTTCTATTGTAGTTGGGTGGTAAGTGTGCGCTATAAGGTGGTAAGCAAATGTGCTATGGGAGCTGTTGCGTTTTAAAGCTCTGAGATGTTCTGAATGTCTGGTTTTGAAGTTTCTGCATGTTTTTCCTATGGACACTGACTGCTAGGTGTTGCTTGTGAGTTCGTATATTCCTTAAATTTATCTGTGGATGTTTCTTGTGTTCTGATCTTTTCCTGTGCTGTGTTCTCTGTCCTGTATCCTATACAGAGTCCCTGTTTCTTTCACATGTTGCCTATCCTGTCAACAATCTTGTTATTGTAGGTGAGTATGTGCCATTTCGTTGTGTGTTTGTGTCGTTGCTCTGTTGTCTTGTGTGTGGTCATTGTTTGTGTTCTGCGTTGTATTAAGAAAAAAAAACGAACTATAGTTTGAACTAAATATCAACATAATTTTGTAATCACCTAGCAAAAATGTTCACATTATAGGTTAAATAAAACGGAAACCCACTGATGATGGCACAGTGGTGCTGAAACATGTTTGGGTACTGAGAAAAAACGGTGTTTTGCATAACTGGCGGACCTCACATCTTACAATTGTAACTGCAAACACGGTAAACATAAGGAGCTGCAAATCCAAATGATTAAGGTTTTCTAGTCTATAACAGCTGTAAATTGTCCAGTACTCTAAGAACGGTGTCAAAGTTAAGTAAATATGCTCTTCATTTATGTCATAATGTGAAATAATATTTTATGTCTCCTAGTTTGATGAGCATACTCCCAGAACAATCAAAGAACCCAAAGTTATTGCCGGATAAAAGTAATTTCATCGGATCACAACATGGACATTTGACGTACACTCGCTTTGCTGGTCCGGGCACTGTTGATACAATGTGGGGGATTCCTTTGTTGAATTTCACATAGAAATGCGTTTTCCGAAAACTTTTCAAAAAATAAGTTTTGTACTGATAGTAAATGCGTGTAATGTCCTTATTTATTGGCTGTGGGAAATGCATGGCTCATAAAAGTCTCAAAACAGATCCAGATATATCAGACAGATTTCGTACTATGCAGGGGAAGTAGCAACGAATACATACAGGTTTGCATAAATATTGTCAGTCTATACTTGCGAAATAATTTTATGTACACGAGTGGCAGTTTCGATATGAAAGTCTGCTCAACTGGGTTTCTGCACTTTATGTGACAAACGTACCTAAAACATATCATTTGTATGTAATATGTACCACCGCTTATGAACTGTTATGTGACGAATGCAAAAGCCCCAACCTGCACGAAAATAGCCAGTGTACGTACCAGTATTTCAGTTTATTTATTTGTCTCCGTTACCTGAATGTAAGTATTAGAGTAGAAATTTAGTGGAACTAGGAACATAAATAAACAGAAAGGTTTGCACTATGTAATTACTTCCACAGTTTGGCAATCATTCAATTCTACTTTATGTTGTTGACTGCATGCTACATATCAGGACGTCAGTATGAGGAATCACCGTACACCGTAATGACATAGGTGGCATATGCTGGGTACCACTGAACCCATAAATGTAAATTGAAGGGGATCACTGCTGTTAGCTGCAGCGGGAAGTTACACGGAATCAGCGGCGAAGAGTGAACATGTGTAGCGGACTGGGATTCGAACCCGGGATCTCCTGTTTACTAAGCAGATGCGACCTGCTAACGAATCCGCCATCCGGGATACAGCGGTCTATCTCGGCTTGCCTCATGGTCCAGAGCACCACCTATTCGCAGTCTCTGTCCATTTGCTCACTCTTCGCTACTCTTGAGATTCCCACAGTAGGTCGGAAGTATTTTTGCACTAGAGAAGTTGGATCCATTGCCCAGCTAGGCGTATCGGTTACATAAAGGCGTGGTGTGTGCTCTTTCGGACATATTCGAAACAACAGACACCACACATTCATGCTGTTGTTGTTGTTGTTCTGGTCTTCAGTCCTGATGCAGCTCTCCATGCTACTCTATCCTGTGCAAGCTTCTTCATCTCCCAGTACGTACTGCAGCCTACATCCTTCTGAATCTGCTTAGTGTATTCATGGCTTGGTCTCCCTCTACGATTTTTACCCTCCACGCTGCCCTCCAATACTTAATTGGTGATCCCTTGATGCCTCAGAACATGTCCTACCAACCGATCCCTTCTTCTAGTCAAGTTGTGCCACAAATTTCTCTTCTCTCCAATTCTATTCAATACATCCTCATCAGTTATGTCATCTATCCATCTAACCTTGAACATTCTTCTGTAGCACCACATTTCGAAAACTTCTAATCTCTTCTTGTCCAAACTATTTATCGTCCATGTTTCACTTCCATACATGGCTACACTCCATACAAATACTTTCAATAACGACTTCCTGACATTTAAATTTATACTCGATGTTAACAAATTTCTCTTCTTTAGAAACGCTTTCCTTGCCATTGTCAGTCTACATTTTATATCCTCTCTACTTCGACCATCATCAGTTATTTTGCTCCCCAAATAGCAAAACGCGTTTAGTACTTTAGAAGTCTCATTTCCTAATCTAATTCCCTCAGCATCACCCGAGTTAACTCGACTACATTCCATTATCTTCGTTTTGCTTTTGTTGATGTTCATCTTATATCCTCCTTTCAAGACACTATCCATTGCGTTCAACTGCTCTTCCAAGTCCTTTGCTGTCTCTGACAGAATTACAATGTCATCGGCGAACCATAAAGTTTTTATTTCTTCTCCATGGATTTTAATACCTACCCCGAATTTTCTTTTGTTTCTTTTACTGCTTGCTCAAGATTGAATAACACTGGGGAGAGGCTACAACCCTGTCTCACTCCCTTCCCAACCACTGCTTCCCTTTCACGACCCTTGACTCTTACAACTGCCATCTGGTTTCTGTACAAATTGTAAATAAACCTTCGCTCCCTGTATTTTACCCCTGCCACCTTCAGAATTTGAAAGAGAGTATTCCAGTCAACATTGTCAAAAGCTTTCTCTAAGTCTACAAATGCTAGAAACTTAGGTTTGCCTCTCCTTAAACTAGCTTCTAAGATAAGTCATAGGGTCAGTATTGCCTCACGTGTTCCAATATTTCTACGGAATCCAAACTGATCTTCCCCGAGATCGGCACCTACCAGTTTTTCCATTCGTCTGTAAAGAATTCGCGTCATACAAATCCATAAAATTTACATCTAATGTCATAAACGCATTCTAATGGCTAATTTAACTATACTTTGCGCAATGAGTTTGGTGTCGGGTCATAGTCATACGAATCTATTTCAAGTCGTTCGTCAGTCAATAGCGCTGCAGTTAATTTATACGTGCTTCTTCTTTGCTTGTTTATTAAACGGCGCCATACCGAAATGTCTCTGCTTTGAAAGTACATAAAAAGTAACGGCCGAAGTGTTATAAGATTTGTATTTCTTTGATCCTAAAATCAATACCGTAAACTATGAATATTGCGCCAGAATAGTAAGAGAGCAACTTAGTGTGTTCCGAGACCGTACAATCCACAAAGCAGGATGTTCCCTAAGAATGCAGACAGTTGTTCATGGTTCAGGAGTTTGGTCTTCTCTCACACACGTACGTTCAGGGCACTGCCGTGAGACGAGAGACGCTGACCTACCCGATCTAACCCGAGTATCAAATTGAACCTTCATTCTCGGACATTGGAAAACAAGACTGTTCAAATGTGTGTGAATTCATAAGGGACCAAACTGCTGAGGTCATCGGTCCCTAGATTTACACACTACTTAAACTAACTTATGCTAAGAACAAAACACACACTCATGCCCGAGGGAGGACTCGAACCTCCGACGGGAGGGTCCGCTCAGTCCGTGACATGGTGTCTCTAACCGCACGGCCACTCCGCGTGGCGGAGTACAAGAATGGTAACCCCAGTCTGGTGCACGTTCTGCTATCAGTAGAGACACGTTTATAACATGAATTTTGTTCTGGCGTAACAACAAGCGCCTTAACGAAGAACGCAACACCAGAGAAGGCGTTGAAACGACGTCGGCCGATGGTGCGCGGAGTAGGATAGCACCACGACAGGAGCGCCCTCAAGGCGAAGTGAATGTAAGCTCCGCTCCTGCCAACTCGGCCGCTCAGGTCGGCTCCGTATACGGACATTAGTGGACAGTATTAGCACGGTCTAGCAGAGAGTGCTATAATATCAGATTGTAGTGACCCATATCCATTGTCTGTATGGACACTGTGTACAGCAAGGACTCGGATTTACGTTGCGTGTCTCCCATCGCTTCCGGCACGATTGTTATTTCAAAGTTAAGTATTGTCATCATGCTTTATTAAAATAAAACTACTAATGTTTTGCTTGAATTGTGTAGCATTCCGAGATCATAGCATCCTTTAGTCACCCTACATTCAATGAGTGGGCAAGACTCAACAAATTTTGTGTAATGATGGTTCCATCCTTCTGGCACAAAGAGAATTCCTTACAGACAAGAACTCACTTATTTGCTTGAAGTTTTGGAGATGCGGTTTTCGTCCTTTTTGTAGATGATAAAACTATAAGCACAAAAGGTCCTTACAGTCCCTTTACTGAAAAGCTTTCTGACAAAAATATCCGAAAACCTCATTTCGAAACTATTGGATTATCATTGCATTTTGGCAAGACTCAGTACATACAGTTCAGTAGATCGCACTGAACCCCAAAATCTATAAAAATAGGTTTCTCAAAAATCGAAATACAAGAAGTAGATTTTGTGTTTGAGACTATAGACAGAGCATAAGCTTATTTCGAAAACACACTACATAACATTAATGAAGTGCCTTCCTTACTTCAGGCACGTCTGCAGTACGCATGTTTACTCTATAGGTGTTTTAAGAATGAACAAATTACTTAATTCTGTTTATTTACATCCAATAATGACATACGGAACCATTTTTTGCAGAAACTCATTTTTACAGTTGTAGCTAGGAGTGCAATACAACAGTCCTACGTAATGTTATCTCATTTCATTGTAGTCCACTTAAATTAAAGGAACGTCTTTGACATCTTTCTGCAGACCAGACTCTATGCTCCATGGGATCCAAGAAATATAACGAATTTTATACAATGTAATTTAGAGACGTCATAGGAACACTAAAACTGTGGCTTTTGGGACGTAGACTCATTAAGAACAATAATGGTTGCTGATACAAAATGTTATAAAAAGTTAAAATACTTAAATTACATATATTGTGATATTACGTATGAAAATAAGCACGTACGTAAATAATAACTAACATAGCTAACAAATATTGCGAGAAATTAATAGAAGCATGAAATTTTATCGCTATGCTGACATTACTGAAGGGACGTGTTGAAAGGTCTCCGTTGGATGCCTTTCATGTTAATTTGTTAAATCTGTTGTCACTTACGGCATAAATTCCTCTTCTAAATTTACTGTAATGTTTCTGACTATCTGGGAGGAGACCGAGCAGTGAAACGTGTTACTTTTACACATAAACAAGAACGACCTGTCACACTACTACACTTTAAAACACAGTTTATATGTAATTCATGTCACACAGTCTCATACGGAACCTACATCCGCTTTCTTTTATATACTGTATATGATAAGATACTGTCATCCCCCTTCCCTTCTGTGTGAGAGGATGAATGAGCAAATGTATTTCTAGTTGCATGCTTGATGGTAGCAGACAAGCCTGTCTGCTAGAGAACAGTAGGACCAACGTCAGAACAGGTAGCTACGCTTTCTAAAAGCAAAGAGGTTTCTATTCTTGGTATGGTCCTGTCCGTCCCTTGTCATGTTGGTATAGGAAGCTGCCTCTCTGGTCACTTCCGTTTGTATCTGTTAAGCACCCTCGGTAGGGACCCAGGCAGTCTGTCTGCGGCGAGCGTCTGAAGTGGTAAGATCTCCAGCTAAGCGCGTGTCTGCTAAGTCTGTAGGACAATGGATTTCTTAAGTTCAGCCTAACTGAAAATTTAATCACCTTTATTTCAGGCTTAGCTCTAAAATATCTAATGTTATCTTAAATAGCAATGCAGTGTAATTCGAGTGTAAAGTTCAGAATATCTTCCGGTAATTGCTTTGTCACTAGTTTGTGAGTAAAGTGGAACCACGTGTTGATCAGTAACTCTAACTAAGATCATCAATCTTAAATGCGAATGTGCGTGAGATTATAATGTCTCATCTTGACAATATTTTTCAATATAGCAACTTTTCTTTATGTTCAACCCACGTGGGGTGTACTTTGTAAGACCAGTACCACGTGCTTATACAATTGTTTGGCCCATCAGGTTAATAGTAAGACGATAGTAACCAGTTCGAGGTTTTTCTTTTGTAAATTGCGTTTCGATGTGATTTATTTTAATTATCAAAATTATTGTGGAGTTACTCTCTTTGTGTAAACCAAGTTGACCACGTGAAGCATGTGGTGTAAGCATCAAAGTAGCCCTCAGCTATTCTTTTCGGGAAGATTTCACAGAGAGTTAGTATGAATTTAGTAGACCAGTGTGTGGTAATTTCATGAGAGACAGGATTGCGCTACGAACGTAACTTCTTTGCGTGAAAATTGAATCGGTTGGTTGTGGTTAATTTCCTCTTGCATATGTTTCAACGTTCTTTGTGTGTTATTTTATGAATGCAGTGTTGTATGCAGTTTAGTTATGAATCAAGTTTAATATGCTGAAATTTTAACTGCACAGTGATCAATGTTAAAACAAATGTCCAAATATAAACTGCTTTATTTCTTTTTATTTAAAAACTCTTTCTCGGTTTGACGAGCTACCCCAGAATATGACCCCACATGATAAATAGAATGAAAGTAATCAAATTACACAAGTTGTTTTACATTTATATCTCCTGTATCTGACATCTTCGCACTGCAAATACAGACTTGTTTAGGCGCTTAAGCAATTCTGTGGTATCCCCTTCCCAACTGAACTTGTTATGGTGAGTTGAAAGCCCAAAAATTTAAAACTGTCAGTCTCTTTTATCTGCGTGCCTTCATATTTCATATACATGCTGGAAGGATATCTATTACAGGTTCAGAACTTCGTATGGTGGGTCTTTTCGAAGTTTAATGACAATGAATTAGCTTTAAATCATTTATTAATGTAAATGAAAAATTGTTTAGCAGCCATTACTAAATCTGTACTTGACTTGCAATGTTTGTGTCATCTAGGAAAAAAAAAAACTTAGTATCTGGCAATGTAAGAGACGAGACGTCATTAATGTACACAAGAAAAATCAACAGACCCAAAGTGGTACCTTGAGGAACACCATATATTATTAATTCCCAATCAGATGAAGACTGATTGCTTAATCGACAGATAGTCCACAACGACACTGCTTGTTTCCAGCTGGTTAGTTAAGACTCGAAAAATTTTGCAACACTGCCAGTGTTCTACAATATTCTAATTTACTTACAAGAACGCTATGATTCACACAGTCAAAGGGTTTTGATAAGTGACAGAAAACGCCATAGCCTCCAGTTTGATATCTAATGAATTAAGTACATTCTCACTGTACGTGTAAATAGCCTTCTCTATATCAGAACCCTTAAGGAACCAGAACTGTGACTTGGACAGTATATTATTTGTGGTCACATATTAAGAAGACGCTTGAACACAACGTTTTCAAATATTTTTGAAAATGCCGGAAAAAGTAAAATTAGTCTTTAGTTTGACAGTATCTCCTTATCCACCTTGTAAAGAGGCTTAACTTCAGCTTATTTGAGTCAGTGTAGAAATGTTCTGCTGATAAAAAATTACTTACACAAATAACGTAAGATAGAACTCAACTCACGTGAACCTTCTTTGATTTAAATTCGGTGATACGTTATCATAACCGCTAAAATACTTTGCTTTTAAGGATTTTATTATGGATGCTACATTTTTCAGAGGCATGAGTGTCATTTCCATTTTCCTGAAGTTATTTGTAGAGACTGGTCTCAGACATTCCACTGCACTGTTTACTAAACCTGTTAAAGTCAAGCTGTCAATAAAAGAAACAAAGTACTTGTTTAAGAGGTATGGAACACTACATGTACTTGTACCAACGTGTCATTTATTTTTAGAGATACCTGTTCTTCTTCCTTTTTGGCCTCACCTGTCTCTATCTTCGCAGTATCCCATACAGTTTTTATTTTGTTGCCTGATGTACTTATCTTTTTCTCATAATAAAAAGCTGTTTTGAGTTCTTCAATATTTTGCGGTATTTTTTGCAATGCATTACAATGTTAACATCAGAGCTGTTCCTAGATACTAGATACAGGCTCCTTTTTGACCCACATGATATCTTTATTCCTTGTGTAATCCAGGGTTAATTATTTGACTTCTGTTTCATTTGGGTTACGTTTAGGAAAAAACAATTTTCAAATGAGGCAGGGACTTCATTAATGCATGCTTTGTGTTTTCCATTTGAATCAGAAGTATTGTAACATCTATTCAATTCTTGTCTTTGAGCAATCTCCTAAAGTTCTCAATCTTTGACTAATTTATTACCCTCCTGTACTCAGATTTAGTAGATTTTTATACCTGACAAGTTTCAACATTTAACACTAGATGCTGCATGTCATTACCAGATAGCCCATTTACTATTGGTTTCGTAATATGTTCTTTTTTCCCTAGATTTCTCTACAAAGATATTATCAATAGCAGCCTCAGAGCATTTACACACCCCAGTTACAAGATTCACAGTTGGAATTAAATTGAATGACAGTACACCACACCGTCGTTGTTCAACCAGATGCATAACATTATCATTTGTGGATGTGCACAGATCTTTGAACGGGTAGTTGCTGCTTTGTTTGGGCTCCTTTTCACTCCACCTCCCTCACAGCGCTTCTTTGCATACAGTAAGTAATATGTGTGCCAAGTTTGGTTAAATTCGATCCCGTTGTTTAGGGGACATAGATGATAGTGTGCCTAGGAACACATGGCGCTTTCTGGTCAGTATTTAAGTCTAGCCACTGATTTTAGGATCACGTGAAGCTTCAGCCATTTTATACAGTTTTCATTCTCGATGATGAAGTCTTCTCGGCTTATCAGCGGAGTCAAGGTACCGACCGGCCGCCGTTTCATCCTCAGCCTACAGGCGTCACTGGATGCGGATATGGAGGGACATGTGGTCAGCACACCGCTCTCCCGCCCGTATGTCAGTGTCCGAGACCGGTGTGTAACATATTAGACCTACTTTTAATATGTTTTCAATTTTTCATAACAGAATTCTGTGATGAGTAAAGTACTATATATTTTTAGAACTATTTATTACAGATCAGTGCTTAATTTTTAAAATTTTGGGTGCCGAAATGCACCTCTTCAAGCATACAACCACCACTGTCCCTCCGCTCTCTCCCCTTCGCCCCTTCCGCCATAAAGATCACCAGTTTCGATTTTTAAAACTTGTTAACTTCTGACAATCAGAAATCCTGTTTTTTTCAAGTACTGTTCTGAAATTCAAGTTTTTAAAAGGTAATTTCTTATAATCAAATCAGCAAAGCCACAACATATAAGCAACAAGTGCTACCGTCTGTCCGCGTGTATTTTGTAATGCTTACAACTGCTGCCAGCGGCAACGTTCAAACAATTGCATTGTAGCTGCTCGTATGTCCCGTATTAATTAACACACCATTTAGCAATAAGTAACGATGAAAATATTCCTGGCCCGTCGGGGTCAAGCACGCTACAATTCCGACGTCTCGAAGAGGTAGGAAAAATAAAACACGATGTCACATGAGACACGGAGTTAGCTGTTGTTATTTGTCTTCTTCTCATCATTTTTACGTTGGGATTTTATAAATCATCAGTGCCGTGTTATTCCAATGAGTTAAAATAAAATACCCTTGGAAGTATAGGAACGACATTCCGGCCGAAATTAAGCCCAGTTTAAGATGTGGACAGCTCGTCGGTCTTGCATCATCTGGCACCCTGAAACAATAGGTCTTTTACCGCGCAACATGTATAGCTTACAGGTGAACTCAGTTTCTTTAAGGAGTTAATAATTTTACCCATCTTGACAACGGAAATTGGTTTTAGTTTGCAATAGCTCCTATTTAATATGTATTTTACTTGTAACTGGTTTTTGCTAAACTTTCGCTTACTGCTTATTGGTGTGAAGTAGAGTGATAATACAACAGCTAGACGATTAAACATAGTACTGACAAGATTTTTTCGAATGCAACGTTTTTAAATTTCTATGTAATATTTGTTCCTAGGTACATGACCACGTTGTAACTTTGAACATGTTTTCACATTTGGGAAAACCTCAGTTTTCGGGAGTAATTTCTATAAAAAAACTGCAACACATAAAAAGTGAATAACATCATTTAAAAGTTGAATAAGAAGATATAGTAAACTTCTATTACAGAGCTGGCTAGGCGAAAGTCTGAAATGTGTACCGATAACTACCCGTATATACAGAGTGCGTCAAAAAATGTATACACACTTTGAAGCGTCGTAGAAAATTTATTTCCCGTTCTACAATGTTAAATTTCTGGAAATGGAAAGCTTAAAGTCCTATTGGAAAAATAGGAGGATAATCTATTTAACAAAAATGTATGTATGTATGTACAGGATGCGTCAGAAAATATATACACACTTTGCACTGTCATAGACAATTTATTTCCCGTTCTACAAGGTTAAATATTTGTGAGAAAGTGAAGTTATGTTTCTTCAACAGGTGGCAGCACTGGCAAGGAAGTAACTGCAACATGGCGGGCGTGCGTTTGAGCTTTGAAGCGCGGAAGCAGATAATTAAGTTGAAACGTCCCCTTAGAAAAATTACACATGACTGTGTTTAAACTGACACACAATATTTTAGCGCAATGCAATCTGACTTTCAAAATCCCTACAAAAGAATGGCCCTGACTAACATCAACCTATACCTTTTACAAATCACTTACCTCACCAAAAATCTTCGTTACTCGAACTACTGCAATACAGCGAGCGCCACTACTGCCAGCTAAATAAAAGATTCAAACTACTAAAGGCACTAACTACTAATAGGCATAGTTAGCAAATGAAAGATTTTGATAGAGAACAAACAATGTATTTACCTTACTAGTGTTCAAAAGTCATAATATATATAGCAGTTCATGACATCCAGTCTTACAAGTTTCAAAACTCCGCCATCTCTCTCCCCACATCCACCACTGCTGGCGGCTCACCTCCAACTGCGCAACGCTACGCGCTGTTCACAGCCAACTGCCCAACACTACAATAGCCAACAACAATGCAAACCAGCCACAGACTGCACACAGCACAGCCAGTGGTTTTCATACAGAGCGCTACGTGGCGTTACCAATAAAAAAAAAAACCTAAACAGCCTTCTTACAAAGTGGTACTGGAAGTTTGAGGATGTAGCTGCGGTTCGAAGACAGTGGAGAAGTGAGTCGGTACAGAACCACCTTCAAGGTTAGCAATTACACGTCTACGAGACAAATTCGAAATTCATGGAACAGTGTGTGATGTGCATAAAGGTCGATCAGAGCGACCTCGTACAGCTACAAGTGATGATTCCGCAACGGCGGTCTTGGAACTGTTTCAGCGTTCGCCTCAAAAATCTTCAAGGCAAGCGACACGTGAGAGTAATGTAAGTGCTAGTAGTGTGCTACGCATTCTGAAGAAAGGCAAGTTTCGTGTGTACTTTCCATGGCTGGTGCAACAGCTAAGTGACGACGATCCAGATGGAAGGTTAGAATTTTGTGAATGGGTTCAGCAGATGGTAAAACGTGAACCGGGATTTATGGGTAGCATAATTTGGTCGGATGAAGCCCAATTCAGACTCAATGGAACTGTCAATAGGCACAATTGTGTGTACTGGGCTGAAGATAGTCCTCACATTACAGTTGAAAAGGCTGTGAATTTGCCTGGTGTAAATGTGTGGTGTGGTTTGTCTGCAAGGGGACTCATTGGGCCTTTCCGCTTTGAAGGTACTGTTACTGGAGAAACGTACCCAACAATGCTTGCTGTCTCCATATTCCCTGCCATTCGTGCATTATGCGGTAATGATGAGTTTTTTTTCCAACAAGATGGCGCCCCCCGCACTATCATAGGGACGTACGAGCATACCTGGATCACAATGTGCCAGGCCAGTGGATAGGACGCAGGGGACCAATCGAGTTGCATGCACACTCTCCAGACCTCATGCCGCTGGATTTCTTCTTATGGGGCACAGTAAAAGATGAGGTGTACAAACGTAAACCACGTAACCGGGACACACTTTTGAATGAGATTCAGGCGGTGTGTACAGAAATCTCATTGGACACTTTGGTACGATGTACGGAATCACTGGTGACTCATACACAGAAGTGTATTGATGCTGAAGGCCACCAGTTTGAACATTGATCACATTTGCAATGCACATTTATTTTTCCAATAGGACTTTAAGCTTTCCATTTCCAGAAATTTAACATTGTAGAACGGGAAATAAATTTTCTACGACGCTTCAAAGTGTGTATACATTTTTTGACGCACTCTGTATATACGGGTAGTTATCGGTACACATTTCAGACTTTCGCCTAGCCAGCTCTGTAGTAGAAGTTTACTATATCTTCTTATTCAACTTTTAAATGATGTTATTCACTTTTTATGTGTTGCAGTTTTTTTATAGAAATTACTCCCGAAAACTGAGGTTTTCCCAAATGTGAAAACATGTTCAAAGTTACAACGTGGTCATGTACCTAGGAACAAATATTACATAGAAATTTAAAAACGTTGCATTCGAAAAAATCTTGTCAGTACTATGTTTAATCGTCTAGCTGTTGTATTATCACTCTACTTCACACCAATAAGCAGTAAGCGAAAGTTTAGCAAAAACCAGTTACAAGTAAAATACATATTAAATAGGAGCTATTGCAAACTAAAACCAATTTCCGTTGTCAAGATGGGTAAAATTATTAACTCCTTAAAGAAACTGAGTTCACCTGTAAGCTATACATGTTGCGCGGTAAAAGACCTATTGTTTCAGGGTGCCAGATGATGCAAGACCGACGAGCTGTCCACATCTTAAACTGGGCTTAATTTCGGCCGGAACGTCATTCCTATACTTCCAAGGGTATTTTATTTTAACTCATTGGAATAACACGGCACTGATGATTTATAAAATCCCAACGTAAAAATGATGAGAAGAAGACAAATGACAATTAAAGAGTTTCTACACAGCTAACTCCGTGTCTCATGTGACATCGTGTTTTATTTTTCCTACCTCTTCGAGACGTCGGAATTGTAGCGTGCTTGACCCCGACTGGCCAGGAATATTTTCATCGTTACTTATTGCTAAATGGTGTGTTAATTAATACGGGACATACGAGCAGCTACAATGCAATTGTTTGAACGTTGCCGCTGGCAGCAGTTGTAAGCATTACAAAATACACGCGGACAGACGGTAGCACTTGTTGCTTATATGTTGTGGCTTTGCTGATTTGATTATAAGAAATTACCTTTTAAAAACTTGAATTTCAGAACAGTACTTGAAAAAAACAGGATTTCTGATTGTCAGAAGTTAACAAGTTTTAAAAATCGAAACTGGTGATCTTTATGGCGGAAGGGGCGAAGGGGAGAGAGCGGAGGGACAGTGGTGGTTGTATGCTTGAAGAGGTGCATTTCGGCACCCAAAATTTTAAAAATTAAGCACTGATCTGTAATAAATAGTTCTAAAAATATATAGTACTTTACTCATCACAGAATTCTGTTATGAAAAATTGAAAACATATTAAAAGTAGGTCTAATATGTTACACACCGGTCTCGGACACTGACATACGGGCGGGAGAGCGGTGTGCTGACCACATGCCCCTCCATATCCGAATCCAGGGACGCCTGTAGGCTGAGGATGAAACGGCGGCCGGTCGGTACCGTTGGGCCTTCATGGCCTGTTCGGGAGGAGTATAGTTTTTTTTAATATGTTGCACAGCACTTAAACGTGTAGAAAGTGAAATATTTACGAATCTTGCATAAAAGACTATCTCATATCTAGCAAGAACAAAAGCTGTTTGCGAATCTAGACTTTCTCGGCGAATCACGATGATGAAATTTTCTCGGCTTACCAGCCGAGTCAAGGCGTCGCTCCGTGGCCACCACCCTATACAACGCAAATTCATGCTCACCACCTCGGTCCACAGAGCACGAGACATATGCGGCAAGAAGAGTCTGCCTGCTAAACTGCAGCACTTGAGAACGGCTATTCTCAGACGGAGACAAGGCGCAGAACGACGCCTTGACTCCGCTGATAAGCCGAGAAGACTTCATCATCAAGAATGGAAACTGTATAAAATGGCTGAAGCTTCACGTGATCCTAAAATCAGTGGTGCGACTTAAATACTGACCAGAAAGCGCCATGTGTTCCTAGGCACACTATCCTCTATCTCCCCTAAACAACGGGATCGAATTTAACCAAACTTGGCGCACATATTACTTACGGTATGCAAAGAAGCGCTGTGAGGGAGGTGGAGTGAAAAGGAGCCCAAACAAAGCAGAACTCCCCGTTCAAAGTTCTGTGCACATCCACAAATGATAATGTTATGCATCTGGTTGAACAACGACGGTGTGGTGTACTGTCGTTCGATTTAATTCCAATTGTGAATCTTGTAACTGGGGTATGTAAATGCTCTGAGGCTGCTATTGATAATATCTTTGTAGAGAAATCTAGGGAAAAAAGAACATATTACGAAACCAATAGTAAATGGGCTATCTGGTAATGACATGCAGCATCTAGTGTTAAATGCTGAAACTTGTCAGGTATAAAAATCTATTAAATCTGAATACAGGAGGGTAATAAATTAGTCAAAGATTGAGAATTTCAGGAGATTGCTCAAAGACATGAATTGAACAGATGTTACAATACTTCTGATTCAAATGGAAAACACAAAGCATGCATTAATGAAGTCCCTGCCTCATTTGAAAATTGTTTTTTCCTAAACGTAACCCAAATGAAACAGAAGTCAAATAATTAATCCTGGATTACACAAGAAATAAAGATATCATGTGGGTCAAAAAGTAGCCTGTATCTAGTATCTAGGAACAGCTCTGATGTTAGCATTGTAATGCATTGCAAAAAATACCGCAAAATATTGAAGAACTCAAAACAGCTTTTTATTATGAGAAAAAGATAAGTACATCAGGCAACAAAATAAAAACTGTATGGGATACTGCGAAGATAGAGACAGGTGAGGCCAAAAAGGAAGAAGAACAGGTATCTCTAAAAATAAATGAGACGTTGGTACAAGTACATGTAGTGTTCCATACCTCTTAAACAAGTACTTTGTTTCTTTTATTGACAGCTTGACTTTAACAGGTTTAGTAAACAGTGCAGTGGAATATCTGAGACCAATCTCTACAAATAACTTCAGGAAAATGGAAATGACACTCATGCCTCTGAAAAATGTAGCATCCATCATAAAATCCTTAAAAGCAAAGTATTTTAGCGGTTATGATAACCTATCACCGAATTTAAATCAAAGAAGGTTCACGTGAGTTGAGTTCTATCTTAAGTTATTTGTGTAACTAATCTTTTATCAGCAGAACATTTCTACACTGACTCAAATAAGCTGAAGTTAAGCCTCTTTACAAGGTGGATAAGGAGATACTGTCAAACTAAAGACTAATTTTACTTTTGCCGGCATTTTCAAAAATATTTGAAAACGTTGTATTCAAGCTTCTTCTGACTACAAATAATATACTGTCCAAGTCACAGTTTTGGTTCCTTAAGGGTTCTGATATACAGAAGGCTATTTACATGTACAATGAGAATGTACTTAATTGATTAGATATCAAACTGGAGGCTATGGCATTTTCTGTGACTTATCAAAAGCCTTTGACTGTGTGAATCATAGCGTTCTTGTAAGTAAATTAGAATATTGTGGTGACACTGGCAGTGTTGCAAAATGTTTCGAGTCTTAACTAACCAGCTGGAAACAAACAGTGTCGTTGTGGAGTATCTGTCGATTAAGCAATCAGTCTTCATTTGATTGGGAATTAATGACATATGGTGTTCCTCAAGGTACCATCTTGCCATCTTGGTTCTGTTGATTTTTCTTGTGTACATTAATGACGTCTCGTCTCTTACATTGCCAGATACTAAGTTTGTTTTTTTCCTAGATGACACAAACATTGCAAGTCAAGTACAGATTTAGTAATGGCTGCTAAACAATTTTTCATTTACATTAATAAATGATTTAAAGCTAATTCATTGTCATTAAACTTCGAAAAGACCCACCATACGCAGGTCTTAACCTGTAATACACTCCTGGAAATGGAAAAAAGAACACATTGACACCGGTGTGTCAGACCCACCATACTTGTTCTGGACACTGCGAGAGGGCTGTACAAGCAATGATCACACGCACGGCACAGCGGACACACCAGGAACCGCGGTGTTGGCCGTCGAATGGCGCTAGCTGC
The DNA here is from genome assembly GCF_023864275.1 of Schistocerca cancellata. Lineage (NCBI taxonomy): Eukaryota > Metazoa > Arthropoda > Insecta > Orthoptera > Acrididae > Schistocerca > Schistocerca cancellata. The sequence continues at coordinate 182,332,608 of NC_064626.1, forward strand.
GCAGCATTTGTGCACCGCCGCCGTCAGTGTCAGCCAGTTTGCCGTGGCATACGGAGCTCCATCGCAGTCTTTAACACTGGTAGCATGCCGCGACAGCGTGGACGTGAACCGTACGTGCAGTTGACGGACTTTGAGCGAGGGCGTATAGTGGGCATGCGGGAGGCCGGGTGGACGTACCGCCGAATTGCTCAACACGTGGGGCGTGAGGTCTCCACAGTACATCGATGTTGTCGCCAGTGGTCGGCGGAAGGTGCACGTGCCCGTCGACCTGGGACCGGACCGCAGCGACGCACGGATGCACGCCAAGACCGTAGGATCCTACGCAGTGCCGTAGGGGACCGCACCGCCACTTCCCAGCAAATCAGGGACACTGTTGCTCCTGGGGTATCGTCGAGGACCATTCGCAACCGTCTCCATGAAGCTGGGCTACGGTCCCGCACACCGTTAGGCCGTCTTCCGCTCACGCCTCAACATCGTACAGCCCACCTCCAGTGGTGTCGCGACAGGCGTGAATGGAGGGACGAATGGAGACGTGTCGTCTTCAGCGATGAGAGTCGCATCTTCCTTGGTGCCAATGATGGTCGTATGCGTGTTTGGCGCCGTGCAGGTGAGCGCCACAATCAGGACTGCATACGACCGAGGCACACAGGGCCAACACCCGGCATCATGGTGTGGGGAGCGATCTCCTACACTGGCCGTACACCACTGGTGATCGTCGAGGGGACACTGAATAGTGCACGGTACATCCAAACCGTCATCGAACCCATCGTTCTACCATTCCTAGACCGGCAAGGGAACTTGCTGTTCCAACAGGACAATGCACGTCCGCATGTATCCCGTGCCACCCAACGTGCTCTAGAAGGTGTAAGTCAATTACCCTGGCCAGCAAGATCTCCGGATCTGTCCCCCATTGAGCATGTTTGGGACTGGATGAAGCGTCGTCTCACGCGGTCTGCACGTCCAGCACGAACGCTGGTCCAACTGAGGCGCCGGGTGGAAATGGCATGGCAAGCCGTTCCACAGGACTACATCCAGCATCTCTACGATCGTCTCCATGGGAGAATAGCAACCTGCATTGCTGCGAAAGGTGGATATACACTGTACTAGTGCCGACATTGTGCATGCTCTGTTGCCTGTGTCTATGTGCCTGTGGTTCTGTCAATGTGATCATGTGATGTATCTGACCCCAGGAATGTGTCAATAAAGTTTCCCCTTCCTGGGACAATGAATTCACGGTGTTCTTATTTCAATTTCCAGGAGTGTAGATATCCTTCCAGCATGTATATGAAATATGAAGGTACGCAGAAAAAAGAGACTGACAGTGTTAAATTTTTGGGCTTACAATTCACCATAATAAGGTCAGTTGGGAAGGGGATACCACAGAATTGCTTAAGCGCCTTAACAAGTCTGTATTTGCAGTGCGAATGATGTCAGATGTAGGAGATATAAATGTAAAACAACTTGTGTAATTTGATTACTTTCATTCTATTTATCATGTGGGGTCATATTCTGGAGTAGCTCGTCAAACCGAGAAAGAGTTTTTAGAGTGCAAATGTGTGAAGTAAGACTCATTTGTGACGTAAATTCAAGAACATCATGTACAAACCTGTTCAAGGAACTTGGTATTCTAACCACTGCTTCTCAGTATTTTTGTTGCTTAATGGAATGTGTTGCAAACAATATGCTTCTGTTTCCAGCCAAGAGCTCAATATATAGAATCCATACAAGAAATAAGAACAATTTACACAAAAACCTAAAATCACTTAGCTTGGTCCAAAAAGGAGTCCAGTATTCAGGAACGTACATTAGCAATAAATTGATTGCTAGCGACCATTAAAAATTTGCTTTCATATTTTGAAAGACTTTTTTGTAGGCAACTCCTTCTACCCTACAAATAAATATTTTAACAAGGACTGCTAGTCCAGCTTAAGTAAAAATTCCTGTTTGATTTTACTTTTGCCACCATTTGGTCACTACAGTCAGGATTAGGTATTCTGTCTATGGTAAATTTATTAAAAAATGCATAACTATGTTTCATTCTGACAGCGTACTAATTCTGTAAATATTAGCAGTTCCGGTGTACTGTAATGTATTCACATATCTTGACAATCTCTTAATAAACCAGCTGGAATGTCAATACTGTATTCAAGTGTTCTTCATCTTATTTTTGGGTCTATGGTACAAAAACTGAATCAAATCTCATCTGTGTGTGTGTGTGTTTTAAATATGTGCTGTTATTGTCACTGAGCACATTTCTTTATGGCCCTGTGTGAAATACTCTTCTCGCAGAGTGAACACTCCCTTTCTTTTGTTATTATGGCATAAGATTACCGTGTCTGTTTTTATTAAAGTCTGGCAGTGATATTCTTCCTCCTTTGTATATCCCCCTGAAACATAAATGAATTTGAAGAGGGATTTACAGTTTCAGCGAAAATATAATGATTTCGTTAAACGAAACGCGGTACAAACGGATGTAGATGTCACAACTATTGTCTGTACCAATATTCCTCAAGGCACCTTACAGTGTGTGGTGGAGGATACTCTGTGTGCCGTCGGCAGTTTCCCGTTTTCTGTTTCAGTTGAATGATTCGTGGGAGGAACGATTGCAGACAATCCTCCGTGTGAAATCGATTCTTTTTAGTTTTGCCTTCGTGGTCTTTTCGCGAGATATACGTAGAGGGGAGCAATATATTGGCTGACTCTTCTAGAAACGTACGCTCTCGGACCTTTAACAAATAAAAATCATACTGTGATTCAGAACGTCTCTCTTGCACTGTCTGCCGCTAGAGATTTCTGAGCCTCTCTATGACGCTTCCGTGCCCACTAAATGAACCTGTAACGAAACGTGCTGCTCTTTTTCGGATCTTCTCTATTTCCTCTATCAATCATATCTGGTATGAATCCCAGACTGCCGAGCAGTATTCAAGAACTGGTCAAGCGCTGGCTTTGTAGGCTACTTCATTTATTGGTGGACTACACTTGCTGATGGTTATTCCAATGAATCTCAGTCTAGCATCTGCTTTACCTGCGATTACTCTTATGTGGTCGCTCCACTTTAAATCGTTCCGCATGCATACTCCTACATATTTTATACATGTGACTGTTTCCAGTGATTGTTCTGCAAATCTTCTGATCGTACAATAATGGGTCTTTCTGACTGTTTATGCGCAAAACGGTACATTTGTACATGTTGAGGGTCAACTGCCAATCCCTGCAACATGTGTCGATTCCCTGCAGGTCTTCCTGTGTTTCGCTGTCTTCCTGCATTTCGCTACAATTTTCTAGCGTTGAGATTTTTCTGCATACAATAGCATAAAGCGCGAGATGTCTCACGTAACACTAGGCTATTAAGATAACGGGTGTTCAAAAAGTCTCTCCGCAGTGGCGTATGATTGTTACCCGCGCGTGCCGTATGATTGTCTTCCTGCCTGGGTTACTTCCCTTCAAGTGGACTCTCCCGACATTCCACTGTTTCGCTTATCCCAGACAGCGTCAGTAGTATCGTTGGTGTGTGTCGTTACGTGCTGACGTGTACGTTTAAGTTTAGTTCCTTCGTTCGTTTGTTTCGTTTTTGTCACTGTCAAGATGCTAACTATTGAAAGGCGTGTGATTTTAGTCGAACAAGCGTTCAAATCAGGCGGTAAATACACAGTTTCAGTTCACCAAACATTTAATTCAGTTTTCCCGGAGACAACACTCTCAGATCTTGATACTGTGCGAGATTTGATTAACAAATTTAGAAGCACGGGTTCAGTGACAGATGCACCGAGAAGTGGTCGTCCTAGCGTCTTGTCTGAGGATAAACTACTCGATGCTTCCGATAAAATGTCCATCAGTCCGAACAAGTCAGTAAGAAAACTCGCCCAGGAAATCGATGTTAGTGTCGGAACGGCAGACACAGCTGTAAGGAAAAAATTAGACCTTTCCCCATACAAAGTGACAGTCGTGCAAGAATTGTAAAATACTGATCATGGCAAGAGACTGCATTATTGTCAATGGTTCAAAAATTTCGTTCAACAAAATGGACGGGATATTCAAAATGAAACGTTTTTCACTGATGAGGTGTGGTTTCATTTATCCGGTCACATGAACACTCAAAATTCTCGTATGTGGAGTACTGAAAATCCACTGTGTATTTCTGAGGAACCACTTCATTCTGTGAAATTAGGGGTTTGGATTGCAATTTATAGACGTCGGATTGCATGTCCGATATTTTTCAACGAAACAATAAACGTACAACGATACAGCAGTGATATTCTTTACCTATTCGTAGGAGAACTTGTGCTAAGTGAAATACTGAACTGTTATTTTCAACAAGATGGTGCAACCGGGCATACAGTTCGCGTTTCAATGCCACTGCTTGCTGATGTTTTTTGTGATCGTATAATTTCACAGGGACTTTGGCCTCCACAATCGCCTGACCTAGCACCACCTTTTTCTTCCGGGGTGCAGCGAAAGCAACTGTCTATAAAAACCGTCCAAATCCATCGATAAACTGAAAACTGCAATATCCACTTTCACTGCTCCTGTTACAGAAGAAATGTTGCAGCTTGTGTTTGGAAACATGATTAGGCGAATTGAATTTTCTATTCAACAACAGGGGGGACACTTTCAACATTTAATGTGAACATTTGTAAGTAAAAATGAATATTCAATACATTAATAACTTGTATTTCACTGAGTTTCATTTCGGTATATTCACTGCGGCACACGGCACGCGCGGCTAATAATCATACGGCGAGGCTTTTTGAACACCCCGTATATTGTGCAAAGAGATGGTCCTGTAACACTCGTTTAGGGTACGCCTAAACTTTTGCGTTTGAAGATTCCTCCGTTGAGATGACATGTTGTGTTCTGTTTGTTAGAAACTCTTTAGTCCAGTCACACTGCTGATCTGATATTACGTACGCTCGTATTTTGTTCATCAGGTGGCAGTGCCGCACTTTATCGAAAGCCGTCCGAATGTCAATGTTCAAATGGCTCTGAGCACTATGGGACTCAACATCTGAGGTCATAAGTCCCCTAGAACTTAGAACTACTTAAACCTAACTAACCTAAGGACATCACACACACCCATGCCCGAGGCAGGATTCGAACCTGCGACCGTAGCAGTCCCGCGGTTCCGGACTGCAGCGCCAGAACCGCTAGACCACCGCGGCCGGCCGAACGTCAAGGAACGCAGTATCAACATGAAAGCCGCTATCTAGACAAAGAGAGCGAGCTGGGTTTCACACGTTCTTTATTTTCGGAACCGATGTTGATTCCTACAGAGGACATTTTCGATCTTCAGAAACGTCACAATACGCAAGCATAAACCATATTAAAAATTTCTACAACAAACCGACGTCAGAGACATAGAAATATTGTTTTGCACCTCCAGCGACCTCCAGTACAGTTCTGCCACGCGAGGAGCAAGTTCATTTGCATATTCTATGCAGAATAGTACTGATATCCCGTGAGGTCCAGTGGACTTTCCTCTGTTGAGAAGTATCAGTTGCTTTACTATGCCATGGTCACTAATTTCGTTACTTGTCGTGTTGATGTTCGTGCGACGATTTGGAGGAGGAACTGTAGAGCGATCTGCCTCAATGTAACTGTTTTGGAAAAGGGCGTTTAGTGTTTTGGTCTGCTCTGTGTCTCCGCTTCAATGGCATTGTGGTCGCAGAGTGGAAAGATGGCTTCGACCCGTGAACATGAGCCCAAAACTTGACAGCATTTCCTGTCAAGTTGGAAGATAAAATTCTACTTTCGAAATCGTTGAACGTCTAGCGCATGGCTCCCGTTACGCTAATTTTGGTTTCGTTCACTTTTTGTCTGTCTGTCTTCAGCGGCCACACTGTCAACAGGAGCGAGACTGTTTGCGGGAAACTGGTCCACTGTGGGTATTACGGAGACCGGGCGTCGTCGGTAGCGACTGGAATGGAGATGCGCTCCATTAGTATTCAGGACAGCGCGCGCGCAGCGTCCCGGGAGAGAGCATCGCCGCATGTGAATGGTCGCCCAGAAACGTGACACGGCCGGAGCGATCCGGCGCGTCAAGTCAACGATGTCATTACGCGCCGCTCCCCACACGTCCCGAGTAATTCCTGCGTCGCCCGTTGTAGTAACACCACTCGTTATCGACACTCCGCAGGTCTATTTCTTTCGGTTTTTCCCCTTTCTTTGTTCTTGTGACATCTCTTTCTTATTTGAAGACTACGCTTCTCGTGAGGGCTCGTCGGCATCTTACTGACTTTCAACTGTGCTGTGGTGAGACGCTAGTCCCTTTAGTTACATCTAACGCCCCAGCTTTTGGACTTGCTGCGAATTTTTTTTTAATATTTTACTCGGCATAGGTAAGCCACAATTGAGAGGTGGCTACGCTTTCCAGTTAACCACATCTCACTCTTGATCGAAGACAGAACAAAGTAATATCAGTATTTTAAACATAGCTGCACAACAACAACGGTTCCACGTAATAAAATTATAAACAGCCGACCAGTTGCAATGGATAAAGAATTCTTTACCTAGGTTTCAACAAATTTAAATTTGTCTTCTTCAGAAGGTGGCAATTTTACATTAGTAAGGACTAATGTACCATCGCCGTTTTTACAAATGTCGGCATAGATCCGTTTGTCAAAATTAAAATATAGCCCTAGAAATAGGGTTTGTCACGTAAATATAAATTAGTACATGGATGTTGTAGAGCTCACAAGCTATTTCTAGGACTATATTTTAATTTTGACAAATGGATCTATGCCGACATTTGCAAAAACGGCGATGGTACATTAGTCCTTACTAATGTAAAATTGCCACCTTCTGAAGAAGACAAATTTAAATTTGTTGAAACCTAGGTAAAGAATTCTTTATCCATTGCAACTGGCCGGCTGTTTATGATTTTATTACAGAGTAATATGTTAATAACAGACAGAATGTGACAAAGGCTCTTAGAACCGCAACGTGGGATATGGATGTGATTGCAGAGACAGTACTACCTATCTGTCCTTGCCCTTTCTTTACTGCAGTTCTACAGGATGTTCCGAAACTATTCGTTCAAATTAATAGAGGAAATAGAGAACATCAAAAGAAATTCAGGGCATTCGCATAAGAATGTGCAAAAATGTAACAGGACGTAGAGAATACTCCACTGAACAATTTGAGGTAGGGAACCTGAGTCGAAGAGGCCAGCTTAAGGAGATATGGAAGCAGATTTGTCTACCACTTTGTCTAGCATCATTGTTTTCAGCTTATTTACAACTAACATGTACAATTTTTATATGTACTGTGCTGTTTATTTACGTATACATTCTTTATTTCTTGCAAGGAAACAAGGAAGACAAGGCTGGTTACTAGGAAGTCTGTTGTAGATTTTGTTTACGTTACTTGTCCATAAGGTGGCTCCGTTGTTTAGTACTTACATTGTCCCGTGACAGAACGTGCTGTGAATCAACGACAGACCCATTCATTTCAGTGTTATTCAGAAACGTACGGTGCAACACGATGGAGCAGTAACAGCCATCGTCCGTCACGAAGAGTGTTTATTTCTCTCGATCGATGAGTGCAGAAGACCGTTTCACTGGAAAGAAGAAACGAGGGACTTGACAACATGAGGACCTCTCGCACAGCCGTTTTTGAAGAGGAGGTGCTGGAACGCGTTGCAGTGGACCCCACTACAAGTACTCGTCGCATTGTACGAGAAATGAGCGCTGCGCGTACCGCCGTGTGACGAGTACTCCACGAACAACAATTACACCCATATCACCTACAACTAGTCCATACAATGTTTGTGGCTAATTTTGCACCAAGGGGCGCATTGAGTAAGTGGTTGCTCAAACAATGGATTGCATCGACCAGATTTCCTCTAAATCGTGATGTTTACTGATGAGGTTCAAAATGGCTGTAAGCACTATGTGACTTAACACCTAAGGTCATCAATTCCCTAGACTTAGAACTACCTAAACCTAACTAACCTAAGGACATCACACACATCCATGCCCGAGGCAGGATTCGAACCTGCGACCGTAGCAGCAGTGCGGTTCCGGACTGAAGCGCCTGGAACCGATCGGCCACAGCGGCCGGCTACTGACGAGGCCTCATTTGATCTTAATGCTGTTTCCAACAGCAGGAATAGCCATGTATGGTATGACGAAAACCCTCACGCTGTAGTAGAGTTACACCATCAAGTACGTTTTGCTGTGAATATCTGGGCCAGCACTGTAGGCGACAATCTCAGGCCATATCTTCTACCTGGCCGTCTGAATGGCTACTTGTACTTGAGGTTCGTGCAAAGAGCTCTACCTGAGTTGTTGTAGAACGTACCAATGGCTATTTGTGGGAGGATGTGGATACAACATGACGGTGCACAGCCTCACTTCAGTGTGGATGTCCGCAACCATCTCAGTGCTGTATTTCCCTGTCGCCGGACTGGAAGGAGAGGTCCACGACCTACGAGGTCACCTGACCTGAATTCCCTTGATTATTTAGTATGGCGAATATCTAAAGTCACTTGTGTATGAGACCCCAGTGGATACGGAGATGGACATAGTCGCCAGAATTGTAGCTGCCTGTGATGTGATTCGAAGTACACCAAGGATATTTGTTAGGGTGCGTCAGAATCTTGTTCACCGATGTCGCGCTTGCATCGAGGTAGATGGTCGTCAGTTTCAGCACATTTTGTTAGACGCAGTGCAAATGGTACGTTCATTGTGTCTATGATGGTATTTGCAATTAACTGTAACTAATGTAAATAAGAAGTACACAGTAATGTTATTTTATTCCTATTATCTCCTTAAGCTGGCTTCTCCGACCCCAGGTTCCTTCGCTCAAACTTTTCAATTGAGCATCCTCCACGAACTGTTAAAATGTTAGCACGCTCTTACGGAAAGACCCTGTATATTCCACTACTGGCCATTAAAATTGCTAGCAAGCCGGTGTAGCCGAGCGGTTCTAGGCGCTTCAGTCTGAAACCGCGCGACCGCTACGGTCGCAGGTTCGAATCCTGCCTCGGGCATGGATGAGTGTAATGTCCTTACGTTAGTTAGGTTTAAGTAGTTCTAAGTTCTAGGGGACTGATGACCATAGATGTTAAGTCCCATAGTGCTCAGAGCCAGCCAGAACTGACATGAGATTACATTTTCACGCAATTTGGGTGCATAGATCCTGAGAAATCTGTACCCAGAACAACCACCTCTGGCCGTAATAACGGCCTTGATACGCCTGGGCATTGAGTCAAACAGAGCTTGGATGGTGTGTACAGGTACAGCTGCCCATGCAGCTTCAACACGATACCACAGTTTATCAAGAGTAGTGACTGGCGTATTGTGACGAGCAAGTTGCTCGGCCACCACTAACCAGACATTTTCAATTGGTGAGAGATCTGGAGAATGTGCTGGCCAGGGCAGCAGTCGAACATTCTCTGTAGCCAGAAAGGCCCGTACAGGACCTATAACATGAGGTCCTGCATTATCCTGCTGAAGGGTTTTGCAGGGATCGAATGACGGGTAGATCCATGGGTCGTAACACATCTGAAATGTAACGTCCACTGTTCAAAGTGCCGTCAATGCGAATAAGAGGTGACCGAGACGTGTAACCAATGGCACCCCATACCATCACGCCGAGTGATTCGCCAGTATGGCGATGACGAATACACGCTTCCAATGTGCGTTCACCGCGATGACGCCCAACACTGATGCGACAATCATGATGCTGTAAACAGAAATTAGATTCATCTGAACAAATGACGTTTTGCCATTCGTGCACCCAGGTTCGTCGTTGAGTACACCATCGCAGGCGCTTCTATCTGTGATGCAACGTCAAGGGTAACTGCAGCCATGGTCTCGGAGCTGATAGTCCATGCTGCTGCAAACGTCGTCGAACTGTTCGTGCAGATGGTAGTTGTCTTGCAAACGTCCCCATCTATTGACTCAGGGATCGTGACGTGGCTGAACGATCCGTTACAGCCATGCGGATAAGATGCCTGTCATCTCGACTGCTAGTGCTACGAGGCCGTTGGGATCCAGCACGGCGTTCCGTATTACCCTCCTGAACCGACCGATTCCATATTCTGCTAACAGTCACTGGATCTCGACCAACGCGAGCAACAATGTCGCGATACGATAAACCGCAATCACGATAGGCTACAGTCCGACCTTTATCAAAGTCGGAAACGTGATGGTACGCATTTCTCCTCCTTACACGAGGCATCACAACAACGTTTCACCAGGCAACGCCGGTCAACTGCTGTTTGTGTATGAGAAATCGGTTGGAAACTTTCCTCATGTCAGCACGTTGTAGGTGTCGCCACTGGCCCCAACCTTGCGTGAATGCTCTGAAAAGCCAATCATTTGCATACCACAGCATGTTCTTCCTGTCGGTTAAATTTCGCGTCTGTAGGTATGTCATCTTAGTGGTGTAGCAATTTTAATGGCCAGTAGTGTACTATGGTACATATGGTCCCTGGCGGCAATTTCTGATGCTAGGGGCGATTAACACAGTAGATCGTTCAGCATGCTAATTGCGGCAGTGGCATAACTGTTCAAATGCGCGACCATTGACGTGTACGCATGTAGTCCATCTTCGGACCATTGATTTTCGTGTCCGACCGAAAATTCATGCTACTTCCACAATAGTACCAGAAGCGGCAGCAGTTATAGCGGCGAGGTCTTCTTCCGTTTCGACAACAGTTTCATACACCTGCTGCTTTATATGCCGCAGAGGCAGAAATCTAGACACGCGAGACAAGGCGTCCGGGGTAGCCTCGGATGATCAATCGATGCTCCGACGTTTTCTCACAGCGATGCTGAAATTGGCTAGCGCCCGATCGTGGTGGAAGTACATTCTTTGTCTAACATTTAGAGGTTCATCCTTCTGCTGTTTTGGCTGCACAAGTTCCACAAAGATGAGATAGCCCCGTCCGTTGAGGCGTCCAATCAGACTATCACCAATAATTTCTGCCCGCAAGTTAATACCGAATCGCTGTTGATGAGCACGACGTCGAGTGCCTCATGAATTCACATGTGCCCAAAGATGCGACTTTGGGATATCTGAATGTCAATACACCTTCCCAGTTAGCAAACCGACACAAAACCTTGGATCACCACCACTAACAAAATGTTCTCTAACATTACAATTTGACTGCAGAAATTATATGTTCCTTAAAGCACTTAAAATAGCACTCCGTCTTCAGGCCACGAGTGGCCTACCGGGACCAACCGACCGCCGTGTCATCCTCAGTTGAGGATGCGGACAGGAGGGGCGTGGGGTCAGCACACCGCTCTCCTGGTCGTTATGATGGCATTCTTTACCCAAAGCCGCTACTATTCGGTCGAGTAGCTCCTCAATTGGCATCACGAGGCTGAGTGTACCCCGAAAAATGGCAACAGCACATGGCGGCCTGGATGGTCACCCATCCAATTGCCGACCACGCCCGACAGCGATTAACTTCGGTGATCTCACGGGAACCGTTGTATCCACTGCGGCAAGGCCGTTGCCCGTATGTTCCTTACCTAAATATATTTGTTTTGATGTTCTATACCTCCTGTATTAATTTGAACGAATAGTTCATGAATACTCTGTATATCTGGTGGTGTAAAAGGTAGCCACTGGGACATACGGGACAGCCGAGAATCAACCATTGAGGGTCGGCCGCACGTGTCGATCCCCCGGGATGCATGCACCAGTACCTTTTTCATAACTGGACTGTGAACTCAGAACAGGAAGAAAGCGACAGATCTCGATATGTCCGAATATAGGACAGTGCGATACGCAATTTCGGTGTTAAAAATGCTCCCCCCGCCCCAATGTTTCCGCAAGCCCAGCTGGCAGACGACATAGAAAGTCTGCAGGTGGACATAGAAGCACCCCGGTGGCGTGAGGGAATTCGGGAATTCAGAGAAATGATATTCTCTGCGTACATGAGTATAATTTCTGGAGGCAACATCTTCAAAACGCTGATCAAAAACACCACCGCCGGTGACATTTTTGTGGCATGGATGACTTTCCCAGCCGACGCTAAAAGAACAGGACCTATTTTTTCCTTTTACTTTTCCGCAGTAGCGAGATCACGTTGGCGGAAAGAACAGCCTTGCCATTCGGAGATTGGTTGTGACGTCTTTCTTGAGTTTTATATTAGAGCAGAGGTGAGCGTCAAAATGTTAGACCAGGACAGGAGTCGTTACGGAACCGATGGAGTGAGCAGGAAAGACTTTATAAAATTATTATTATTTTTGGTCATCAGTCTACTGACTGGTTTGATGCGGCCCGCCACGAATTCCTTTCCTGTGCTAACCTCTTCATCTCAGAGTAGCACCTGCAACCTACGTCCTCAATTATTTGCTTGACGTATTCCAATCTCTGTCTTCCTCTACAGTTTTTGCCCTCTACAGCTCCCTCTAGTACCATGAAAGTCATTCCCTCATGTCTTAGCAGATGTCCTATCATCCAGTCCCTTCTCCTTATCAGTGTGTTCCACATATTCCTTTCCTCTCCGATTCTGCGTAGAACCTCCTCATTCCTTACCTTATCAGTCCACCTAATTTTCAACATTCGTCTATAGCAACACATCTCAAATGCTTCGATTCTCTTCTGCTCCGGTTTTCCCACAGTCCATGTTACACTACCATACAATGCTGTACTCCAGACGTACATCCTCAGAAATTTCTTCCTCAAATTAAGGCCGGTATTTGATATTAGTAGACTTCTCTTGGCTTCTTTTGCCATAGCGAGTCTGATTTTGATGTCCTCCTTGCTCCGTCCGTCATTGGTTCTTTTACTGCCTAGGTAGCAGAATTCCTTAACTTCATTCACTTTGTGACCATCAATCCTGATGTTAAGTTTCTCGCTGTTCTCATTTCTACTACTTCTCATTACCTTCGTCTTTCTCCGATTTACTCTCAAACCATACTGTGTACTCATTAGACTGTTCATTCCGTTCAAGAGATCATTTAATTCTTCTTCACTTTCACTCAGGATAGCAATGTCATCAGCGAATCGTATCATTGATATCCTTTCACCTTGTTTTTTAATTCCACTCCTGAACCTTTCTTTTATTTCCATCATTGCTTCCTCGATGTACAGATTGAAGAGTAGGGGCGAAAGGCTACAGCCTTGTCTTACACCCTTCTTAATACGAGCACTTCGTTCTTGATCGTCCACTCTTATTATTCCCTCTTGGTTGTAGTACATATTGTATATGACCCGTCTCTCCCTATAGCTTACCCCTACTTCTTTCAGAATCTCGAACAGCTTGCACCATTTTATATTGTCGAACGCTTTTTCCAGGTCGACAAATCCTATGAAAGTGTGAAAGGTGGCTACACTGAGCCACAGCGCCAAAGATTGCACCATTTTATATTGTCGAACGCTTTTTCCAGGTCGACAAATCCTATGAAAGTGTGAAAGGTGGCTACACTGAGCCACAGCGCCAAAGATCGCGCCAGAGAGTATTGTTCCGCCGCCTCCACTGGCAGTGCTTATTGAGACGTAGCGGCAAGCAGTGCTTGCCGAGAAGTTGTGGTGGACACTGCATGTCATTAAGTCAGAGTGAGATGTGGTAGTGGAGAGTGTTGTTCCATGTTTTATGCAGTGGTTTGATGGGAGAGATAGCAGATGTTGTTCTAATGGAGATATTGTAATGGTCAGAGTGCATTTCGTCAATATATATGGAGGTATTTTCTTTTATTCTTTTATTCTTTCAGTGACCTGAATAATGTGTCATACAGGTTCAGTCAACAAAGCATCTGGCGTGTGTTCTTGTATTAGAGTGTAATTTTGGTTTTCTTGCACAATTATAGTATTTGTAATTTTCTTTTATCACGTCAGTATAATTGGTATTCAAAAATTCTTGTCTTGTTGAAGAAGAACCGTGCCAGATGTGTGTTGAGTCATACTACCACATACAGAACAGCTACACTTGTGTTTGTTGTTTCGTAGGTTTTATAGTTGCTGGGGACTTAATTAATTAATTGTGCTAACAGAAATTTTCTTACATTCTTTGTTGTCATTCTAAGCAGTCAGATTGCGTACTAAAACTAGTCAGGGCCAGCCGTTTACGAGACTTGCGTAATCGGACTTACAGCTACTAAAAATATTTTCATTAATATTTAAGAAAGCCCCCATGCACGTGGCGACCCTGCCAGGATCGTCCCTTGGAATTCTTCTGATTGCAAAAATAATAGACAGTAGTATTGTTGCAGTAATCTGTAGTTTAGTAATTGTAGTCCATGTTGCATGTGTAGATTTGGTAATTGTCATTCTTCTAATGGTATTTTTTTCTCAGAATTTGATTTGCTGTCTAGTATACGCGTTTGACAATTTAGTGCAATTATTTCAATTGTTCGATTAATCGTGTTTGAGGGAAACATTTCATGTAAATGGTATTGTTGGAGATAAAGTGTCATTGTGTGTAATTTTCATATAGTGACGAGTTTTGTATATTTTGTAAATGATTACGCGATCTATGAAACAGGCAAAAATGATGAATAGTCAGAATAACGAAATTGTTGACATGGCGAACTCCCCAACACAGGACAACTGTATGATGAATAATGAAGTAGAAAACAACTTAATAAGCAAGGAAAATAGTCCGGAACCAGTTCAAAACTTTTCACAATCAAAAAATTTCCAGAATTCGAGATTAACGACAGAAGATATGCAGCGGTTGATGAGTGCAATATTAAATTTGGGATCACAGTTACGATCTGAATTAAAAACAAATAGGGAAACAATGGAAAAATGGTTAGACTCACTGGGATCACAAATGGGAACAATGGAAACACGGATAGATTCACGAACAGGGATATGTTTCAAAAACATGAAAGATGAATCAAAGAAAGAAATTAGAGAAGAAGTACAACCGATTTTGAATGCTCACAATAATAGTTTAATTTCAACAGGAATTAGACAAGAGGAACAGGACAGGGAACAGGAAGAAAAAGATGGCGTGATAGTACAAAAATTTTCAGAATTAAATTTACAACGTGCACACGATAAGGAAGAAATAATTGAGAGAATCGAGGAATCCGTACTAAATGACAGACTAAATAACTTAACGCAACAGTGTGAACAGTTAACTACTAAAGGTGACAATACCGAAACGCGAGTCGCGACACTTACGGAAGACGCAAATAAACAGACAGAAAAAATAGGTGACTCATCGGAAAGAGTTGAGGAGATCTCAGATAAATTGACAAGTCTTAGTTTAAATGGGGACAGAGATTCGGATGATACAGCTCCATTACCATTTGCAGAAACCGAAGAGTACCAGAACATTAATAAACATGTTGAAAATCAGGGAAAATTTAATGAACGCGTCAAAAGGGAATTTGAGGAATTACGAAAGCAAGTCAAACAAATTGAAGGCGAAATCGTAGGAAAAGACAGTAGAAGAAATTTAGAATCACAGATAGCAGAAGGGTTTGAAGATAGTAATTTATTTCATTTACGAGATGCAACAAGGGAGCGCCAGGCGCGCGAACTTGACAATAATCGACATTCGGACTGGGACAGACGCGGTAGGTCTTTGTCGCCACGAGGCGAAAACTTTGACTATAAACACTTTTTGACTGTTCGGAAGTTTAAGATCTTTCGTAATTCTAAGAATGACATACATTCATGTTCATGGTTGCATCGGTTTGTGTGCGCACTTGCGCCAGATTTGCCACTAAGTCACAAACTGAAATTTATGTGCAGCTATTAAAGTCCTCAGGGGATTCACTACTCTAAGTGAATATGTGCCGTAGCGAGCATAGGGCCCCGAGCTGTAGTGGTGCTATTTCTCTTTTAGTTTTCTGTACCGCTGCCTACTCTTTTACTATTCTTTGCATCTATCAAAACAACTCTTCGACTATCAATCTATCTAGTGAGTAAGTAAAAAATAACCGGATATGACTATTTTACCCAAAAGTGACTTCGGAAATTACCGTTTGGACTTAATGTACCTTCAGCAGCATTCATTCCTAGCTTAAATGAAATTTTACCTGTTTATCTTCGTGACGATATTACTTCATATGTCGACGATATTCTTACTGCTAAACGTTCTTGGAGTGAGCTCAACAAAATTTTGGATTCATTATTACGTATTTTTGCACGAGTTGGCATTACAGTGAACTTGGAAAAATCTGAAGTTGGTCGTTCTCAGGTGAAATTTCTCGGTCACATTATTTCTACAGAAGGTATTCTTCCTGACCCAGAGAAACTAGATGCTATTCAGTTCGCAATGACATTCTTTTCAAACGAAAATCGGTCGACAACTCTGTTTGGTTAGTTTGTATTCCTGATGAGTGGTTAATAAGCTGATTTGGTATACGCATTTGAGTTATGCACACTTTGGTCCCAGAAAATGCTTTCATAAATTGCGAGAAAATTGCTACTTCAGTAATATGGAAAAACGTATTCGATCTGTTCTGGCCAAATGCAAATTATGTCAAAAGGCTAAGCCGCCAACAGTTTCTCACAGAGCACCGTTGTTTCCTATCATTCCAGCGAAATTAAAGGACATGGCTGCAGTTGATTTGTTCGGTCCAGTGGTTCGTTCTACTAATGGTTTTGCGTACATTTTCGTAGCAGTGGAGCTGACATCAAAATATGTGTGTTTTACACCGTTACGCAAAGCAACAGCTCGTTCAGTATCTAACGCTTTCATCAAACATTTTCTTAAAGAAGTGGGTCATGTTGATAAGGTTATATCAGATAATGGATCACAGTTTCGCTCTAAGATTTGGCTTCGTACTCTACGGCATCGTAAAATTAAACCAATTTTCATTTCACTTTTTCACCCTCAATCTAACGCTTCAGAGATATGGATGAAGGAAATCAATAAATTGTGTCGTCTTTATTGTCATCAGAATCACAGAAAGTGGGATCAGTATCTTCATATTTTTCAAAATATTCTGAATGAACTTCCTAATGACTCAACTTCTTTACCGCCTATACTGATATTAAGAAACAAAGCACC
This sequence comes from Schistocerca cancellata, assembly GCF_023864275.1. Classification (NCBI taxonomy): domain Eukaryota; kingdom Metazoa; phylum Arthropoda; class Insecta; order Orthoptera; family Acrididae; genus Schistocerca; species Schistocerca cancellata. Next base: position 182,349,538 of record NC_064626.1, read on the forward strand.
GACAAATCGCATTTCTGAAATCGTTCCTTTTCCGCCTACACGGAATCTGCGGCATTCTGAAGTTGTCAACCTGGCTCTGCAAAATATTGCATCTGCGGCTGCTAAAAGAGAGAAATCAGCGAAGCGTCCTGGTCGTTTAAAAATTTTGTCAGTTGGTCAAAAAGTGGTAATTAAGTCTCACCGTTTGTCTCACAAAGGAAAAGGCTTGTGTCGCAAATTTTTTCTGCTTTATAACGGTCCATACAGGATTCGCAAAATTATTCATGATAACACTGTTGAAGTAGAAACTCTTAAATCTCGACCCTCTAAGGGAATACATCATATATCTAACTTTAAAATTTTTGTGGAATGATATACTTTTGAAAATTTTTTTGTAGAATGACATACTTTTGACAAACTAACAGTTGTATGTAAACACACGGAGAATGCAAGGATACCGCGCCGTGTTCCGGCGGCGGCAGATACTCAAAGCAACAGTCAAGTCTGCACGCCGCACAAGGCAGTCGTTGACCGCAAACAATTGCTTCCTACGTCACGCGCCCAGCTGATCGAGCGCTCAGTGCGAATGCACTGGCAGCCGTAAACAAATACACAGTCTTTCTCCGAATAAAATCAGTATAAAGCTATAATGACTTGATGAATTATGTTATTAACATTCAGTATTTTTCAGGATACGGTTCTATAAGATATTTAAGAACTTCAGGTAAATTCTGTGCGTGTCCGACGTTAAGACGACTTGCTATCGAGAAATTTTCAGGAAGAATGTAATTTCCAAGAAGAAACTAATAAACTAAAAAGGATAACTATTAATTGAGTTTATTTTTCAGGTAACATAATTCCACTTAGGTACGTACTTTAGACGTAGTTTGCTGCTCGCGATTACGTGATTCATACTTTGTGCTAAATTTCACGTTCTATGAATTTACTTGTGAAGCGACGTGCTTGCGTACGTTAACTGATTTTGACAATGATTATTAATGAACTGAGTTGTAACTTGTGTATATTATGCATCGCTTGGCTGCACTGCTTTTTCACTGATGTCATATTTTTTAATTATGTGCCTGCTGTGCCTATTTATTTAAATTATAATTGTCACCTGATTAATTGTGCTGATGTGGTTAGGTATGTAAGTTATACTTTGTGATTTATCTGCTTGCGCCTTCATGTTTATTTATTAAGATTACATATGAACATTTATTTGCTTACGGTGATACGATGCTGATGACCTGTTTATTATGTAAGATATGTTTGCTGCTATGCGTATGGATTGCATATTTATACATTTCTGTTTGTTGTCACAACTACTCTTTAATTTGGTATATAGAAATGCTGATATACTGTGTATGAACATAGAGTTTAGATCACACTATTGTATTAATTACAGATTGTTCGCTTGGCAGAGCCTCGTTGTAAGAATTGTGCTGCATCCACTTGTTGACATTCTGTTCACTACTGGTATATTTACTCGCTATTGCTTGTTTTGCTTACGCTCAGTGCTTTATATTTTAACATAAGAAAATGAACTGCAGTAATTCGACGAGCGACTTTAGTACAAGAAACATCATAGAAGTCACATGAGCTGGAGGTTTTATGGAAGCTGTATAAATTTGTGCTAATAGAAAGGAAGCTAACGACATGACATACCAACACAGTTATTACACTGCATTTTTCGTGAGCAATTGAAATAGGAAGTGACACTTGACACAAGAAATACTCCATATGTTTGCTTCTATTTGCCATAATTCTTGAAGTGGTGTACACACTGTGAAATATTAGGATCATTCACACTCCGTAATCGTACTTAATTACTGAGAGTTATTCGAACTAAGTCTGTTAGAGGTCATGTATGCATTCTTTGTTTATAATTCATAATGAGTAGAAGATTTTGGTCAGATGGATTACACAGAGGTTGTGTGTTGACAGTGTGTCTTCGGATTATATGGGATGTGGAGGTTTGCATTAGGATTTTATCTGTACTTGTTCGAGGAAACTGACTAGAGGAAAGAGTTGTTATGGAAGTGAAATGAAACTGGCAATATGGTTTATATGTATCGACGTATTGAAGAGGTATTATTGAGGTATTGAGATTATATGAAGTTGATGGGAGTTTTGGTGTATAAGAGGTAAAATAAGTGAGGTGCATATATTTTTTTTGTGTTGGTCTATATGGAACAAGGAGGATGAAGATAGCAGACTAGAACACTAAAATGGAAGGAAGATTGTCTACACACACTTTGTCAAATCACCAAGCAGTATTTTTTTTGGAGAGAGGAAGTTGCATATCTTGGCACACTGACAGTTGTTCAGCAACCGTACATTTTGATCTGGCTTGGCAAACATTGGTCTTGACATGATGACTATGACGTTGACTTAACTATTATTGACTGTTATACATTGCTGTCACTACTACTTGATACACATGATGAACATGAAATTTTGACAGAAGTGGATTTACACAGTTAACACTATTCAATTACACAGTAGTACTTAATGTGGATGAAAGATGAGTGAGTGTGTTTTGTGTGTTTTCCTTTCCTAATCCTACCCACCTATCTCCTAAATATTATTTTATTTGTTTGTAGTGGCTTGCACTGACACTCATAAACATTATAGGTTTACTGATATTTGAGTATTTGTAATAGTAATATGACAATTATCTGATATCATTTGTGTGTTTATTAGAATTTGTATGTTTAGTGTAAGAGCACTGTAAAAGCATTTGTATGTGTATTCAAACTATTATTCATGCTTGAACTGTCTGAGTAGTGATGGTGAATATTATGAACTGTTACCTGCACTTTTCAACATGATGTGTGACACTTAGAAATGTTTAATTTCTGCTGATGAACTGTGTGATCAGTGATAGTGAATATTATGGACTGTTACTTGTACTTTTTCTATATGATTGGTGCCACTAGGACATGTTTAATTTCTGCTGATGAACAGTGTAATCACTGATAGTAAATATTATGGACTGTTACTTGTACTTTTTCTACATGATTGGTGCCACTAGGACATGTTTAATTTCTGCTGATGAACAGTGTGATCAGTGATAGTGAATATGATGGACTGCTCTCTGCACCTGCTCATCATTGCTGGGTGCAACTGATGGAACTGCTTTTATTGAAATGATGTCACTTGTTGCTCTCTGCACCTACTCAACAATACTGGGTGCACAGATGGAGCTACTTCTATGGAAATGATGTCATTTGTCGGTGTCTGCACCTACTCAACATTGCTGGGTGCAACTGATGGAACTGATTCTACTGAGATGATGTCACCTGTTGCTGTCTGCACCTGCTCAACATTGCTGGGTGCCATTGATGGACTGCTTCTACTGAAATGATGTCACCTGATGCTGTCTGCACCTACTCCACAATGCTGGGTGCCACTGATGGACTGCTTCTACTGAAATGATGTCACCTGATGGTGTCTGCACCTACTCAACATTGCTGGGTGCCACTGATGGACTGCTTCTACTGAAATGATGTAACCTGATGGTGTCTGCACCTACTAAACATTGCTGGGTGCCACTGATGGACTGCTTCTACTGAAATGATGTCACCTGATGCTGTCTGCACCTGTTTCACAATGCTGGGTGCCACTGATGGACTGCTTCTACTGAAATGATGTCACCTGATGCTGTCTGCACCTGTTCCACAATGCTGGGTGCCAGTGATGGACTGCTTCTACTGAAATGATGTCACCTGATGGTGTCTGCACCAACTCGACATGGCTGGGTGCCACTGATGGACTGCTTCTACTGAAATGATGTCACCTGATGGTGTCTGCACCTACTCGACATTGCTGGGTGCCACTGATGGACTGCTTCTACTGAGATGTCACTTGTTGCTGTAGCACCTATTCAACATTGCTGGGTGCTACTGCTGGAACTGTCAACTAATTGTTTCTTAAACTATGCAAAGGATTTATGTGAATATTTGTATAAACTGATTTTTTGTGTATTACTGTTTGTGAAAAGTTATGAGACTCTTACCTGTACATATTCGTCATTGCTGACGCTATTGATTGAACTGTTTAACCACATGATATTTGTGTAAACTATTATGTAAAGTCACATGTATGAAAGAATTTGTATTGCTTAGTGTATTTTATATATTAGGCTATTGAAAGGTCAGTGCAAAGCCAAAATATTATCTAGTTATATGATATTTACATATTAATATTATCTTTTATTTTTGTCTGTATTTTTTTGACGAATTTGGTGGTATTTTCACCACCAATGCTGGCAAAAATACCATCAAATTCTAGCCCGTGGAGGAAGGGCATATGAAAGGTGGCTACACTGAGCCACAGCGCCAAAGATCGCGCCAGAGAGTATTGTTCCGCTGCCTCCACTGGCATTGCTTATTGAGACGTAGCGGCAGGCAGTGCTTGCCGAGAAGTTGTGGTGGACACTGCATGTCATTAAGTCAGAGTGAGATGTGGTAGTGGAGAGTGTTGTTCCATGTTTTATGCAGTGGTTTGATGGGAGAGATAGCAGATGTTGCTCTAATGGAGATATTGTAATGGTCAGAGTGCATTTCGTCAATATATATGGAGGTATTTTCTTTTATTCTTTTATTCTTTCAGTGACCTGAATAATGTGTCATTACAGGTTCAGTCAACAAAGCATCTGGCGTGTGTTCTTGTATTAGAGTATAATTTTGGTTTTCTTGCACAATTATAGTATTTGTAATTTTCTTTTATCACGTCAGTATAATTGGTATTCAAAAATTCTTGTCTTGTTGAAGAAGAACCGTGCCAGATGTGCGTTGAGTCATACTACCACATACAGAACAGCTACACTTGTGTTTGTTGTTTCGTAGGTTTTATAGTTGCTGGGGACTTAATTAATTAATTGTGCTAACAGAAATTTTCTTACATTCTTTGTTGTCATTCTAAGCAGTCAGATTGCGTACTAAAACTAGTCAGGGCCAGCCGTTTACGAGACTTGCGTAATCGGACTTACAGCTACTAAAAATATTTTCATTAATATTTAAGAAAGCCCCCATGCAAGTGTCTTGATTTTTCTTTAGCCTTGCTTCCATTATTAGCCGTAACGTCAGAATTGCCTCTCTCGTCCCTTTACTTTTCCTAAAGCCAAACTGATCGTCACCTAGCGCATTCTCAATTTTCTTTTCCATTCTTCTGTGTATTATTCTTGTAAGCAGCTTCGACGCATGAGCTGTTAAGCTGATTGTGCGATAATTCTCGCACTTGTCAGCTCTTGCCGTATTCGGAATTGTGTGGATGATGCTTTTCCGAAAGTCAGATGGTATATCGCCAGACTCATATATTCTACACACCAACGTGTATAGCCGTTTTGTTGCCACTTCCCCCAGATTTTAGAAATTCTGATGGAATGTTATCTATCCCTTCTGCCTTATTTGACCGTAAGTCCTCCAAAGCTCTTTTAAATTCCGATTCTAATACTGGATCCCCTATCTCTTCTAAATCGTCTCCTGTTTCTTCTTCTATCACATCAGACAAATCTTCACCCTCATAGAGGCTTTCAATGTATTCTTTCCACCTATCTGCTCTCTCCTCTGCATTTAACAGTGTGGAGTGTAACGACGTAAGTTTTGTATAAATGGTTTTCTTTTGATATATGACCATGTGCAGTCTTCGTCGCCTACGTCAGTTACAACACACTTCAAAATTATTTAAGTTCTTTTTAAATTGTCTCTAAATGGTTCTTGAACGAAACTGTAATTAAATCATCATCATTTGAGTCGTATGCGCAGAATTACGTCACTCAGTCCAATTAGTTTGCGTAAACTTTTTCAATTTAGATGTCGTTTGTTTCTCCTCAGAAATTATATTAATGCAGGTTATCTGCTTTAATAGATATTAGAGCAACATTGAATAAACTTTCAAGACTCAAACTCGAGATGAACGCTGTCAAAAATTAATAATCTTGTCAAATGAATTACTTAACATAATTCTTCATAAATAAATTCTCGGAACACGTATTTAAACTTTTGTAGCATCCACTAGTTTATTATCTTCCTACATATAGACGTGAACCTTATCCTTGACAAGACAGAACTGAACATTTACAACAAGATTAAACTTTCTATGACATCATTGTTGTACAAAACATTACAAATTCCTAGTTTTTCGATTTTTAGAAGCACGACGCAACAACTCGGTTTCAGGATCTTCTGTTGTTCTTTGGCTGTCGACCCGCGACGTATAGTGGCCAGCAATTTTCTCTCTGGTCCCGGCAGCGAAGATGCTGTCTCCGTTCGTTGCGCCGCTCTCTCCGTACATGAAACATAAAAAGTAAATGCAAACTTTAGTCAATTCACAACCATTACAAATATTACAAAAATACATCAACAAAAAACTAAATTGAACTTATATTCACCTGCAAACTGGGCTGACACTGGTGGATGGGTGACGCTTCAATTTCGCGTCCCACTATAAATGGAATTCCCGTTGCACTCTCAATGTTACCACCGTTGCTTTTAATGTCACCAAAGGCTGTTTTGACTTTCCTGTATGCTGAGTCTGTCTTTCCGACAATCATATCTTTTTTTCTATGTCTTCACATTTTTCCTGCACCCATTTCGTCTTAGCTCCCCTGCACTTCCTATTTATTTCATTCCTCAGCGACTTGTATTTCTGTGTTCCTGATTTTCCCGTAACGTGTTTGTACTTCCTCCTTTCATCAATCAACTGAAGTATTTCTTCTGTTACCCATGGTTTCTTCGCAGCTACCTTCTTTGTACCTATGTTTTCCTTCCCAACTTCTGTGATGGCCCTTTTTAGAGATGTCCATTCCTCTTCAACTGTACTGCCTACTGCGCTATTCCTTATTGCTGTATCTATAGCGTTAGAGAACTTCAAACGTATCTCATCATTCCTTAGTACTTCCGTATCCCACTTCTTTGCGTATTGATTCTTCCTGACTAGTGTCTTGAACTTCAGCCTACTCTTCATCACTACTATATTGTGATCTGAGTCTATATCTGCTCCTGGGTACGCCTTACAATCCAGTATCTGATTCCGGAATCTCTGTCTGACCATGATGTAATCTAATTGAAATCTTCCCGTATCTCCCGGCCTTTTCCAAGTATACCTCCTCCTCTTGTGATTGTTGAACAGGGTATTCGCTATTACTAGCTGAAACTTGTTACAGAACTCAGTTAGTCTTTCTCCTCTTTCATTCCTTGTCCCAAGCCCATATTCTCCTGTAACCTTTTCTTCTACTCCTTCCCCTACAACTGCATTCCAGTCGCCCATGACTATTAGATTTTCGTCCCCCTTTACATACTGCATTACCCTTTCAATATCCTCATACACTTCCTCTATCTGTTCATCTTCAGCTTGCGACGTCGGCATGTATACCTGAACTGTCGTTGTCGGTGTTGGTCTGCTGTCGATTCTGATTAGAACAACCCGGTCACTGAACTGTTGCCGGCCAGTGTGGCCGAGCGGTTCTAGGCGCCTCAGTTTGGAACCGCACGACCGCTACGGTCGCAGGTTCGAATCCTACCTCGGGCATGGATGTGTGTGGTGTCCTTAATTTAGTTAGGTTTAAGTAGTTCTAAGTTCTAGGGGACTGATGACCTTATAAGTTAAGTCCCATAGTGCTCAGAGCCACTGAACTGTTCACAGTAACACATCCTCTGCCCTACCTTCCTATTCATAACGAATCCTACACCTGTTACATCATTTTCTGCTGCTGTTGATATTACCCGATACTCATCTGGCCAGAAATTCTTGTCTACTGCTCAACGTTGGCGACAAAGTGGGAGACTGGTTAGAAAATCTTAGGTGTGCGAAAAGTTGTAGCATGACATGGAGGAATGCGCTTTTCAAGCGAATGAGCAAGTAATCGGAAACCGGAAATGGAGCAGGCGAAAAAGTAAGAAGTATATAGATAGGAATCTAGAGATCAAGTTTGCAACACTCGGAATCTGAGGACGGCAGCAGGGGCACGCGAAACCAGTAGTGACGGATGGCCACGCCGAGTTACTGCAGTCCAGCGCCAGTCACCACAACTCAGGTAAGATTACACCGCTGCAGCAGCATGCCAGTAACAGATACGCACAATCATATGTTCATGTATTCGTTTGGATTGAAGCAGCGGCCTTCGGAATGGCCCCTCTACCACACTGAGGCTGCGTTCACACTGGCACCGTCAACGGTCGTCAGACGCCGTCGCCAGATGTTGCCCGATTACATCGGCCGACATCGTAGTCACAGTGCGTCTGATCTCCTTCGTCAGTTTTTGGCAGGGTCAACGAGGTTAGGTTAGGTTAAAATCTATTCTACATATGAAGTAGGTTAGATTTTAACCTCTTAGGGTGGGGTGTATACCACTACACCTGTGTGTTTGGATACGAGTGATGTATAGCGGTTTCTGCTATTGAAGTGACGACGAATCCACGTAAAGAACGTGGCGAGTACTGTACGCTCTATCCTCAGTTATCGGAATAACCAGACAAGTTTTCCGAATATATGAGATGACGGGAGAAGCATTCTGTTACATACTCATTCGTGGTGACCTTGAAACGCAAGTTGTAAACACTCTGTTTCGATGTACTTATTTAAAATTGTGGTGACCTGCATCAATTAACCTTCAGTGACCGTCATTTAGCACACGATTGAAAGACAAGCATCAAGTGTAGCATAAGATAAACTGAAAACCTAAAGCACTTAAAAGTGTAAATACACACCGTACACTACATTTGCAACCACTTCTTATTTACAGTATCAATATCCTACTGGCATAAAACGCCAGTAAGCAGTAATAACAATTTGTAGAGAACTAATGACAACCTAGTACCAAGATACCTCACCCTCTTTACGTGAACAAATTTAGTTTTGAGGTTATAATCTATGGCTAAGATTTCCAATAAAGATTTTGCCTATTTAAGGTTTCAAATAAACGTGCAGTCTCAGTCCATAGATTCCGAACTACATTCCGATTATGATATTTTCGTTGTCACGATGCCACAAACTCACTCTTTCTTGGACTAAACTTATCAGTTTCTCACGCTCCACATTTCGTGTGCGAGAACGTCAGTCGATTTGACCGAAGAAAACAAACTATTTTGAATTTCAGCGATTGTCGTCCGAAGCCTGTACGTTCGGAAGATAAGATCAGCTATAGTGTGACCGCGCACGTAGTGGCATACTGATTTGAAAAGATCTGCCTTCTCTGACCGATGTCGGTCGTCGGCGGAATCCACTGATATCGGAACCACTGTGACCGCAGCCAAAGCGAGTTACCTTCATTCACTGTCAGTTCCTTGCCATGTAGTCACTGCATACCTACCATACCACACTGCGTCATAACCTGATTGATACCCTTGTTCAACCAATAGTTGACAAATGTTAATGTAACGGAGTTCGTGAATCGTACGCTTTCAAATAAACTGTAAATGTGCTTATATTTCCATGTATAGAAATTTCCAAATTTCTGAAGTAACTCTCGGAGAGCGAGAACTAAGAATCTCGAAAATGCCAAGCGATACCAGAAAATTACAAGCTGTGGTTAACAGAGCACGGTTTTCAGTTCCTTACGGCCCAGTCAACGTGGATGGGCTTGCAGATTGACTGCTAACAGGTAACATTCCAGCAACACTGACCATACCGGGAGTCAACAATAAATCCGAAATGGTTCGTGGGTCCACAGGTAGAACAGGCCACCACATAAAGATTAGTAATGGAGGACAAAAAGGAAAAGGCCCTCCGCTAAAAAAAGAAAAAAAAAACTAGAAGACTGACTTCTCAAACGTAGGCAGAACTGACTGAAGGCTGCTACCTTCCCCTCAATTACACATTCACGTAACAACAGTCTACGAACCAACGTTCACAATCGTTGTGTTAAGTGAAGAACTAAAAAAGGTGAATGCACAGTACATTTTTATAACGTTTAATTTATGACGTTGACAATATGAGAATTTTTGCTGTCGTATTACCTAAAAAAATACCATGACATATTTATTTCCCAAATTCTCGGACGAATCCGTTTCAAATACTGTATTTCTATGAATTACAATTTCATAGTAGCTGTGTTACACCAATATACTAAGGACTGATATTATTATATCAAAACATTTGATATGTTATTGTTGTCCTTTGTGGTACTTTAAAAGTTTGGGTGATGGTTTAGTTCTACATTGTAAAGGAGGGGAGGGGGGGGGGGGCAGATGGAGGGGGCAGGGCGAAGACACTAACAAACTATGAAGAGAGCCCTGCATAACAACCGGCCCTACTTCCGTACCCGGCAAAAGATGACCACGGTCGTCATGCTGGAACCATAAAAAATATGGAGTAGTAAATGGTCTGTTGTCAGTCGCATCACCTCTGGTTAGACTGAGAGATTGCAGGCCACTCTCACTTCTGATTCGGTGTCATGCCGCTTAATGTTCTTACGGAAGATGATCTTTATTACGAGCTGACTCCATACATCATGATGAAATGGTGGGCAGTAGTTAACGCTCTTGCTTGTGTGCTCTAGTGAAGGAATAGCAGTAAGTTTTACCTGCATTCAAAGGAATAGGGTGCCGATTTAAACGACTGCAGTAAAAGCGTATGGCAACTGAAGGCGAAGGGGAGCACTTTTTCTGGGGAATCTAAGTGAAAACATTTGCGGACTGCCGAGTTCTGCAGTCTCATTGTGCATACACGTTGGATGGCGCCGGTCGGTCGGCGGCCGCGTCCAGGTAGGCTGACTAGCGCCGAGGAGACGCCTCTGCAATGGGCAAAGCACTGAAGGCCAGCAACAAAGCTGTCCTTGTTAGACAGGAAGCCGACGAGACAACTGTGAGCTTTCTACGAATTTCCGTGGAGCAGATCACTGGCACCCAATTGTCCAGACTCTGTTACGAAACATATTTGTGAAGGCACTAGGCTTTTAGCGAGTTTATGACCGTTCTTTGGAAAGTTCGAATGGATGAAACAGGGGAGGTAACGATCTTTTTATGGATGGCTGTGGTTCCAACCTGGTCATGTTGTTAGCAAAAAACATGGCGTAAAAGCGTGGGAAAGAGGCCACTAAGCTGTATCTTTTTTTCATTTTCTCCCAATTAACTTTAAAGTCTCTGATTGGTCAAACCTGTGTATGCAGAGCAAGGGGCAGTTTCCCATCTTCGAATGCCACGCTCTAGCTCGTGATTGGCTTGTGCTAAAATGGGAGTAGTCTAAGATGTAAATGTGCTTTGCTACCGAGCCGGTGCGGAAAGCGGAGAGAAAGAGAAGTGACACTCTTGTACTGATGCTTCGCTAGTAAAGAATTGCTGGTCTCTACCTAAACGCTGAGACTTGTGTCCTTTACTAGTGTGTCACTTAGAGCCTGTGCCAGTCACCTTCTGAACCGTCAGAGGTGCTGCTTCTAGCATCGTGCACAAAACAAGTGATGCATGGGTGTACTTATTTGTCTTGAGTCGGCTGTCTAAACATTTGACATATTCTGTCATGCATAGCCGTGGGACAAATTGGTTTGGCAGACAAGCAAACTGGGGTTTCAGAGGCTCATAGGGAAGTACCTGCATTCCGAATCATACTGCGTTCTTGCATTTCTCGGGCGCGCGCCGTTAATAACAGATTGCTGTCGTCCATGACTTCAGTCGCTGAACACATCGTGGTGTGCCGCCCTGTCCAGCAGAAGGCTAAAGTATTCGCTGCTACTGCGTAGGGCTCCAATATATGCTTCTCAGCACCCTGTTCTTTGGAACAATATTTTTCTTTATGGAATAGTAGGGTATAGACACTTAATTGTGGCGTAGTTTTTGAGCCTTGTCCCGGATTCACGTGTATGAAGACAGATAAAGTGATTGGTGTTCTGATTAGTGTCGTGTGTCATCCACAGCTGACTGCTTTGACCTCCGTAGACCCCTATATTAGTGAAAGCTTTTGTCAAATAAAAATGTTTATGTGACGTTTCTTTAGCCATTTTTTGTCTTGTAATGTTAAGAATGAATAAATCTATTGTTATTTAGATCACAACTCCTCCCTGTGTTCTAATTAACACTACTTTTGCCATTTTAATTAAAATCCTGATTACAAAAGAAAGTAGGAAGCCTGCAAGACTGTGGACGTCAGGAACTCATTTCTGTGCGGAGACAAAGAACACTAGTTAACAAATTTAAACTTTTTTTCTGCATCTGGTTTGTAAATTGGTGGATTTACCTAATTTTGAGGTGCTGAATACACTAGTAAATTTAGTTTTTCTCTATGACGTCACATTTACTAGATACATAGCAGAATAAAAAATGGTAATAGCGAAAATTGGCACAATTAAGTCAAACAAAAATAAACATTCAGTACGTTTGAAATGAATACTATTTTGTATGTATATATGGGCATGATGCCAATGAAAGGTCCAAATTAGTGCAGAAGATATTTTCACCATTAATCGTCTTTGGCTTTCGAAAAACGCGACGACGGAGCTCTTCTTTTGTTTGCCGTTTCATCACTCTCCCTAACAAGACCCCAGTAGCAGTCACCAATCATTGAAGGGTACCAATGGCCTTGGTAACGGTGTTCCATTGCAAAAATGTCTTGGTGAAAGCGTTCACCATGCTCATCACATACGGCTCCCAAATTATCTGGGAAGAATTCAAAGTGAGACTGTAAAAAGTGAATTTTAAGCGACATTCTAAACCCCATGTTCTTATAGTTGTCCAGCAGATCGTTCACAATGGTAACACAGTTTTTGTCTTTTCTGTTACCCAAAAAGCCCTTCGCAACTGCTTTAAAAGAAGACCAAGCAGCTAATTGGATATCTGTGTGTTTGGTATCAAACGTTGGATCTTCCAGAAATTTTCTTATTTGTGGTGCAACAAATATACCCACTTTCATCTTTACCTCATTTAATTTGGGAAACTTTTCTTTTAAGTGATTGAAGGCCTTACCTTCTTTATCCAGAGCTTTCACAGAGTTCTTGATAAGGCCCAACTTGATAGGAAGGGGAGGCAAAATGATTTTATCGGGCTCAATCAATGGGGTATTGTTCACATTTACGTTTCCAGGAACATATGACTTCCTTATAGGCCATTCCTTGACTGTATAGTGGTTCTTGGTGTCACGGCTGCCCCAAAGGCACAAAAAGCAGCAGTATTTCGTGAATCCAGTCTGTAAACCTGTAATGAGTGCAACAACTTTTAAATTACAGGAAAGCTGCCACGCATGATCCTTATATTTGATCGCCTCTAGCAACAAAGCCATGGTTTCATAAGTTTCTTTCATATCTACTGCGTAAGCCAAAGGTACCGATGAAAATGTATTGCCATTGTGCAGTAATACTGCTTTCAAGCTGGTTTTACTGGAGTCAATAAATAGTCGCCACTCCTGTGGATTATGTTGTACACCTAGCTGCATCAGACCATTGACATCTCTACATACACACACTGAATTCTGCATATCAAAATACTGAGCGAAGGAAGCACCTCTTGATCTGAAACAGGAAATTTTTGTCCCTGGAGCTTTGTTGCAGTCTCCACCCCAAGAGTTCAGCTTGCTGTTTCGAAAGTTTTAGATCGCGGACCAAATCGTTCAGTTCCTTTTGATTAAAGGGCTGAGGCCAAGTGTCATGATATTAAGAGCAGTACTCTTCTATATGTTCAATACTTTCTGATTCACTTGACATGGTGTCTGCTTCCGTGGCTTTCAAGTTACAGACAGGAATAGGCAAGCCCTCATCATGGGGCACAGGCAAATGCACTGAAGATACATTTGGATACCTTAATTTATATCCAATTTGTCTTGAATGTTCCGAAATATTTTTAAGACAGAAGTAACAGTGAATAATGGTCATTAGGCTCACACCACACCATCGAAACAACCAACGGCATGGCTCGGCGTTTTCCTTTCAACTACTCGGTTAAGGTTGTAATACCAGTTATGCAGGCAATATGAGGAGCCAAATATTTGTCTTGAATACCAACAGGACAATCAAAATACAATTTATATGTCTTCTTAACCAGATTAGTGATTGGTTTTCTTTGGGCCTTTGGAGAGAATTTCCCACACACATAACAAAAGTCGTCGGGGTGGTTTACTAGTTGTCATTTTTCCTATCGTTAGTTTTAAACACAAAAAGTTTACACTCTTTTTCACAGGAAACACTCACTGAGGACCTCTTTCACACCACTGGATTACCACATCAACCATTAACTGACGATTTGTAGATCTTCTTCCTTTCGTCTGCAAACCAAAAACAAACAAACATCAAAACAGGACAGCAAAAAGCGAAATATTGAATACGAAAAATAAAAAACCTTTAAAAACTCAAAAATGGTACGTGCTATAACATTTTGAAAGGTATATACGGAATCTACACACCAAAATTAATACTAGTTGATGTATCACATCCCAGATGCAAAATGGCTGTTGACTAGTGTAACCTGCATAAATCCCAGCAGCCGACACATACTCATTGCCTGTCCATTGCTTTTAGCCACACAGTGCATAAGGTAATCTGCATTAAAGATTATCATCTCTGTAAACAAATTTTGTTCTGTGAAAACTGCTGACTTCGTGAGAACGAGAGACAGAGATAGGGAGGAGAGAAGTAGAGGGAAGGGAGAAAGCGATATCGTTATGAGGGACCTTTTTATTTCTATAGGATGTTGAAGAACCTGACCCAAATGGATATATACACTGAAGAAGCAAAAAGACTGGTACAACTGCTTAATACCGTCTAGGGCCCCCGCTAGTATGCAGAAGTGCTGCAACACGACGCGGCATGGACTCGACTAATGTCTGAAGTAGTGCTGGAGGGAAATAACACCATGAATCGTGCAGGGCTGTCCATAAATCCGTACAAGTACGAGGGGAGGGAGATCTCTTCTGACGAGCACGTTGCAAAGCATCCCAGATATGCTCAGTAATGTTCATATATGGGGAGTTTAGTGGCCAGCGGATGTGTTTAAATTCAGAAGAGTGTTCCTGTAGTCACTCTGTAGCAATTCTGAACGTGTGGAGTTTCGCCTTGCCCTGCTGGAATTGCCCAAGTCCGTCGGAATTCACAATGGACGTGAACAGATGCAAGTGATCAGACAGCATGCTTAGGTACGTGTCACCTGTCAGAGTCGTATCTAGACGCATCAGGAGTCCCATATCACTACAACTGCACAAGCCCGACACCACTTACAGAGCCTGCACCAGCTTGAACAGTCCCCTGCTGACTTGCAGGGTCCATGGGTTCATGAGGTTGCCTCCACACGTAAATCTGCTCAATACAATCCGAAACGAGACTCGTCGACCAGGCAACATGTCACCAGTCACTAACAGTCAAATGTCGGTGTCGGCGGGCCCAGGCCAGGCGTAACGTTTGTGTCGTGCAGTCATCAAGGATACACGAGTGGGCCGTCGGCTCCGAAAGCCCATATCGATGACGTTTCGCACGCTGACACTTGTTGGTGGCCTAGTATTGACATCTGCAGCAGTTTGGGGAAGAGTTGCACTTCTGTCACGTTGAATGATCCTATTCAGTCGGCGTTGGTTCCGTTGTTGCAGGATCCTTTTCCGGCCGCATCAATGTCGGTAATTTGATGTTTTACCGGTTTTCTTTGACCAGGATACTCTCTTTCAAATTCTGAAGGTGGCAGGGGTAAAATACAGGGAGCGAAGGTCTATTTACAATTTGTACAGAAACCAGATGGCAGTTGTAAGAGTCGAGGGCCATGAAAGGGAAGCAGTGGTTGGGAAGGGAGTGAGACAGGGTTGTAGCCTCTCCCCAGTGTTATTCAATCTTGAGCAAGCAGTAAAGGAAACAAAAGAAAATTCGGGGTAGGTATTAAAATCCATGGCGAAGAAATAAAAACGTTAAGGTTCGCCGATGACATTGTAATTCTGTCAGAGACAGCAAAGGACTTGGAAGAGCAGTTGAACGGAATGGACAGTGTCTTAAAAGGAGGATATAAGATGAACATCAACAAAAGCAAAACGAGGATAATGGAATGCAGTCGAGTTGACTCGGGGGATGATGAGGGAATTAGATTAGGGAATGAGACACTTAAAGTGTTTGCTCTTTGGGGAGCAAAAAAACTGATGATGGTGGAAGTAGAGAGGATATAAAATGTAGACTGGCAATGGCAAGGAAAGCGTTTCTGAAGAAGAGAAATTTGTTAACATCGAGTATAGATTTAAGTGTCAACAGATGGGGACGTTTGCAAGACAACAACCATCTGCACGAACAGTTCGACGACGTTTGCAGCAGCATTGACTATCAGCTCGGAGACCATGGCTGCGGTTACACTTGACGCTACATCACAGACAGGAGCGCCTACAATGGTGTACTCAACGACGAACCTGGGTGCACGAATGGCAAAACGTGATTTTTTCGGATGAATCCAGGTTCTGTTTACAGCATCTTGATGGTCGCATCCGTGTTTGGCGACATCGCGGTGAACGCACATTGGAAGCGTGTATTAGTCATCGCCATATTGGTGAATCACCCGGCGTGATGGTATGGGGTGCCATTGGTTACACGTCTCGGTCATCTCTTGTTCATATTGACGGCACTTTGAATAGTGGACGTTACATTTCAGATGTTTTACGACCCGTGGCTCCACCCTTCATTAGATCCCAGCGAAACCCTACATTTCAGCAGGATAATACACGACCGCATGTTGGAGGTCCCGTACGGGCCTTCCTGGATACAGAAAATGTTCGACTGCTGCCCTGGCCAGATCTCTCACCAACTGAAAATTTCTGGTCAATGGTGGCCGAGCAACTGGCTCGTCACAATACGCCAGTCACTACTCTTGATGAACTGTGGTATCGTGTTGAAGCTGCAGGGGCAGCTGTACACGCCATCCAAGCTCTGTTTGACTCAATGCCCAGGCGTATCAAGGCCCTTATTATGGCCAGAGTTGGTTGTTCTGGGTACTGATTTCTCAGGATCTATGCACCCAAATTGCGTGAAAATTTAATCACATGCCAGTTCTATTATAATATATTTGTCTGCATTTCTTCTTGGTGTAGCAATTTTAATGGCCAGTAATGTATTTCGATACCCCATCAGGAGGGGGGAGGAGGGCTGGCCGCACCACAATATGCCGCTCTGCAGCCTACAGAAAAGTTAAAAATCAGAGTTAGGAGATATGAGACCAATAAAAGCAGGCGTTAAACGGGGGCTGTTAAAAACTGAAACATGGAGAAAGAAATGCGAAGAAAATATAAAAACAAACGGTCGATGATGCTGATTAAAACACACAGTAAATAGACAGGCACAATTAAAGTCTGGTTTCTGTTCACATGAGATAAAAAACACAACTAGCGAGAACATGGTGGCTGTTTGCACCACTGACAGGGGACGCACGACACTGAACACTCACTTAAAACAGCACTATAGAGGCGACACAGTGGCAGATGGGGAAAGGACCTGGACGGATGAGGGGGAAAAAGGGGGGGAGGAGAGGATAAGAAAAAAGGCGAAAGCTGCTGGAGCGAGGGGCATAGAAAAAGGGGGTGGGGGCTAGGCAGACGCAAGGAGTGAGAAAGGCAGTGGAGGGGAGAGCAGAAGGACTCAGGGGAGAGAAGGGAGTCAGTGAGAGGATAGGCAGGGAAAAAACAGAATGAAAGGAGGGGGAGAGATAATCTGGGAAAAGGACAGAGGAATGGAGGGGAAGGTGAGGATCAGAGTTGATAGGACTGATAAATGGAGAGCGAGAGAGCATCATCCGGGAGAGGGAGTCGATGCAAGCCACCTTGGGAAAGGAGGTGAAGTGTGTAGATTTGGAGGGTAGGGAGGACACAACAGCGAAGGCGCAGCAGAGGGCACGAGCTGGAGAGGAGAAGAGCAACCAGGGGATGAAGGGGATCAATTCAGCAGGAGGTGTGGAGGATGTGGATATGTCCGAGGAAAAGGAGCAGATGGGAGAAAGGAATCAGGTCGTAGAGGACCCACGTGGGGGGCAGGAGGCATATACAGAAGGCGAGGCGGAGTGCATGGTGCTCAAGGATCTGGAGGGACTTATAGAATTTGGGGGGAGGGGGGGCAGATATCCAGGCAGGACTGGTATAACAGAGGATGGGATGGATTAATGATTTTTATGTGTGGAGATTGGTAGAGAGGTTCAACCCCCATGTCTGCCCAGAGAGGAGTTTAAGGAGTTGGAGGCGGTTGTGGGCTTTGGATTGGATAGAGCGGAGATGAGGGATCCAGCTGAGGTGACTGTCAATGGTGGGGCCAAGATAGGTGAGGGTGGGGGAGAAAGAAACCTGCTTTCTCGGGTCGCTAGACAACAGTTCAGGCAAATCGTATTAATGGTTTTTTTTTAAGAAATGAACAGTGTCAATACTTAACTTTGACAATAACACAGAAGTGTCTTGAGCAAAGGGCGATATTCAAATAAGAAATCTCTTCAGTGTATACAATTCCTAAGTCGCTGGTCTTGAAGTGCCAAATCTTGATGCCAGTGTAGAAATGAACCACGACCAGTCTGCGCGGAGCTTATGTCCTCTTCGCATAGAGGCCGCTGCCGTCGCGTTGCCGTCCTGGAGAGGGGTCAGTCAGCTGCAATTGGCTGACATCTTCTTCACAGCCCTCCCTGCTGTCTCGTTTCCGACTGGCATGCCAGCGTTTGTCTTTACGCCGTGACACTAAGGACATGCAGAAAGAAGTCATGATCACGTGTGGTGCATACAAAAGAAAGCTGCGAAATTGCATATAAAGAAACGGAAATTAATTTGCGAGAAGAAATGAAACCACAGTCATACAAGAGCACATCCACACGGACATTCTCACTTAATAGAAAGCATTCTCTCAAAACCTCAGCATATTGTGCCTGAATGTGCTTCCACACTATAAGTTCTGGTAAGACGAGATAAGTCTCACTAAAATCCTTTTGCTTTACCTGAACCCACTATGTTTGCCACCCTGTGTCCAGACAGCAAAGTACTGTGCTAGTAACTACTATTGAAATAATAAGGTGAGACTTACATTCACTCACTCTTTCACCAAGAGGGTAACGATTGAAGGGAAATGTGGAAGCACAAAATATAAACAATGTAAACCGTATTGAAGACTTGAATATAATATAAAAACGCATACATAAATACGTCAGAGAGATACAGAACACAGTTCGGGTGCATCGTTCCGTTAATTTATCAAGAGATAAGCATGACCCACTCCTCAGTTCTCTCGCATGTTGGGCCAATAGATAGAGTTGCCAGTATTTAGTAGAAATAACATGAGATCCGAGAAAGACTACATGAAACGTTTACGACAGAGACGTTTCATGGTACTTGCATCAGTGGTGTAATTTTTATTTTTTAAAAGTGGATGGCGAAACATTCTCTATAGTAACAAAAGGGACTACGATGCTTTTCGTAACCATAAACGAACACGTACAATAAATCAGTGAATCAGTTCATGAAAATTAGCGTGCCACGGTATTTACTGCTGTGCTCATTCGGAACGACAGCTATAGGCGAACTACAGTCACGCTCATAAAATAATGATAATGCTGATACATGGTGAAACAACGCTCTGGTGCGTGGTTTGCAGGTTTAAATCACCTCGGAGTATGACCATGCAATGCATTTCACCTTCAGTTGTCGCACGATGGCGCTGGCAGCAGTCCACATACGCAGAGGTGTGTTGGTGCATGTCAACGTACGGTGCAGTGAGTAGGTGTGCAGACGTTTTCAGACGTGCTAATGGTAAATGTGTGTTGAAAATGGCTCAAAGAACACATATTGATGACGTTATGAGGGGTAGAATACTAGGGCGACTGAAGGCTGGTCAAACACAGTACGTCATAACACGGGCCCTCCGTGTGCCACAAAATGTGCTCTCAAGATTATGGCAACGATTCCAGCAGACAGTAAACGTGTCCAGGTTCTACAGTACAGGACATCCACACTGTACAACACCACAAGAAGACCGATATCACACCATCAGTGCTCGCAGACGGTCACGGAGTACTGCAGGTAGCCTTGCTCGGGACCTTATCGCAGCCACTAGAACAGTTGTCTGGAGACATTCAGTCTACAGACGACTGAACAGACATGGTTTATTCGCCCAGAGGCCTGCAAGGCGCATTCCACTGACCCCTGGTCACAGGAGAGCCCGTAAAGCCTGGTGTCAAGAACACAGGACATGGTCATTGGAACAGTGGTCCCAGGTTATGTTCACAGACGAGTCCAGATATAGTCTGAACAGTGATTCTCGCCAGGTTTTCATCTGGCGTGAACCAGGAACCAGATACAAACCCCTTAATGTCCTTGAAAGGGACCTGTATGGAGGTCGTGGTTTGATGGTGTGGGGTGGGATTGTGATTGGTGCACGTACACCCCTATATGTGTTTGATAGAGGAACTATAACACGTCAGGTGTATCGGGACGTCATTTTGTACCAGTATGTCCACCTTTTCAGGGATGCATTGGGTCCCACCTTCCTTCTGATGGATAATAACGCATGGCCACGCCGAGCTGCCATCGTGGAGAAGTGCCTTGAAACAGAAGATATCATGCGAATGGAGTGGCCTGCCTGTTCTCCAGACCTAAACCACATCGAGCACGTGTGGGATGCTCTCGGTCGACGTATCGCTGCATGTCTTCAAATCCCTAGGACACTTCAGGTGCTCCGACAGGCACTGGTGCAAGAATGGGAGGCTATACCCCAGCAGCTGCTCGACCACCTGATCCAGAGTATGCCAACCTGTTATGGGGCCTGCGTACGTGTGCATGGTGATCATATCCCATACTGATGTCGGGGTACATGCGCAGGAAACAGTGGCGTTTTGTAGCACACGTGTTTCGGGACAGTTTCTCAACTTATCACCAATACCGTGGACTTACAGATCTGTGCCATGTGTGGTCCCTATGTGCCTATGCTATTAGCGCCAGTTTTGTGTAGTGCCATGTTGTGTGGCACCACATTCTGCAATTATCCTTAATTTATGAGCGTGAGTGTAGAAGCAGCATGCTTTCCCGATGTTGCAGCTCCAACTCCATAGTTCCTTTCCTCGTCCCCTACCCCTTATCCCATTCTTCCTGCAAAATATTGTCAAGTTCAGGTAACTATGACGAGGGTGGATAGCGATCACGCACCCTTCTCTTCAAAGTAGACCACAAAACGCCAATAATATTGAGATCTGGTAACTGCAGTGGCCAGGGGAGGTGCATAAATTTATCCTCGAGCTCAGAAAACCTATGCTGGACGATGCGCGCTGCGTGAACAGAGGCTCTGTTGTCTTTGAACACAGCATCGGCATTGGGGAACAAACATATCATGAGACAGACCTTATCAACCAAAATGGTCACATACTCCTTGGCAATAAGGAACAACAATTATTCGACCAAACGACTTTCTTCCATTGCTCTATACCAGAGGTTTTCTGGCTTCGGAACCATGTTGTCCTGTTTCATGCATCACTGATGTGTGGTTTTGGAATTTCAGCTCGCCCTGCAGTTCCCTGCTTCTGGAGCCCCCTTCGTGTTGTTTTGGTGCTAATAAGATTCATGAATGCTACATTCACTTCAGGAGTGACTTTTGCAGCTGTCCTCTCATTTTTCGTCACAGTTGTCTTCAAAGAGCGTCCGTCTCCATCACTCAGCACATACCATTGTCCGTCTTGTGACTTAGCAGACAACGTTCTTCCGCCTTCCCTGTATGCTGTACACGGTACCTCTTGAAACGCCAGACACTTACCTTGGTTACGGAGGCATCCACCTTCCGAACAACAAAAATTTGTTCACCTTCGAAGTCACGTAGCTCCGACATAATGCACTCACAACTACACTACTGGCCATTAAAATTGCTACTCCACGAAGATCACGTGTGCAGACGTGAAATTTAACCGACAGGAAGAAGATGCTGTGATATGCAATTAATTAGCTTTTCATAAAGTTCACACAAGGTTGGCGCCGGTGGTGACACATACAACGTGCTGACATGAGGAAAGTTTCCAAACGATTTCTCATACACAAACAGCAGTTGACCGGCGTTGCCTGGTGAAACGTTGTTGTGATGCCTCGTGTAAGGAGGAGAAATGCGTACCATCACGTTTTCGACTTTGATAAAGGTCGGATTGTAGCCTATCGCGATTGCGATTTATCGTATCGCGACATTGCTGCTCGCGTTAGTCGACATCCAATGACTGTTAGCAGAATATGGAATCGGTGGGTTCAGGAGGTTAGTACGGAACGCCGTGCTCTATCCCAACGGTCTCGTATCACTAGCAGTCGAGATGACAGGCATCTTATGAGCATGGCTGTAACGGATCGTGCAGCCACGTCTCGATCCCTGAGTAAACAGATGGGGACATTTGCAAGATAACAATCATCTGCACGAACAGTTCGACGTTTGCAGCAGCATGGACTATCAGCTCGGAGACCATTGCTGCGGTTACCCTTGACGCTGCATCACTGACAGGAGCGCCTACAATGGTGTACTCAACGACGACACTCGTTGCACGAATGGCAAAACGTCATTTTTTCAGATGAATCCAGGTTCTGTTTACACCATCATGATGGTCGCATCCGTGTTTGGCGACATCGTGGTGAACGCACATTGGAAGCGTGTATTCGTCATCGCCGTACTGGCGTATCATCCGGCGTGATGGTATGGAGTGCCATTGGTTACACGTCTCGGTCACCTCTTGTTCGCATTGACGACACTTTGAACAGTGGACGTTACATTTCAGATGTGTTACGACCCGTGGCTCTACCCTTCATTCGATCACTGCTAAACCCTACACTGCAGCAGCATACTGTACGACCGCATCTTGCAGGTCCTGTACAGGCCTTTCTTGATACAGAAAATGTTCGACTGCTGCCCTGGCCAGTACATTCTCCAAATCTCTCACCATTTGAAAATGTCTGGTCAATGGTGGCCGAGCAACTGGGTCGTCACTACTCTTGATGAACTGTGGTATCGTGTTGAAGCTGCATGGGCAGCTGTACCTGTACACGCCATCCAAACTCTGTTTGACTCAATCAATGCCCAGGCGTATCACAGCCGTTATTACAGCCAGAGGTGGTTGTTCTGGGTACTGATTTCTCAGGATCTATGCACCCAAATTGCGTGAAAATGTAATCACATGTCAGTTCTAGTATAATATATTTGTCCAATGACTACCCGTTTATCATCTGCATTTCTTCTTGGTGTAGCAATTTTAAAGGCTAGTAGTGTAGAAAGAGCATTGTTCTGACCATGAGTGACACTTCAAAAGTGTTGGGGACATTCCACAGGTGTCATTCGTGTTCAGATATATCACCTACACCTGCAGGCTTGGTCACCATCTGCTTTTATGCCCACGCAGGAATTTCCATATTTTTGTCCAAGCTCTGTAGTCTAGTCTGGAAAACCACCTCTATAAAGAGCCGTGGAAAAATCGATTTACCAGGATAAAAATCATACCTGGGACCCGGAGAATTCGTAGGTGACTGCTAGCAATAATGTCACATTGTTTCGGGCTCTGATAACAACCAAACAGTACTAAATGAAGAAACAAACAAAAAATAATGGTCCCATCTTCACTCGCAGTCTAAAAAAGTTGCACAATATATTCTGAAAATAATAATCCAAGCGTTGCCGACTCGTAATAATATCTTCCTAGCATTATTTGAAAAATAATGAAAGATAACATAAATAGCTCTGGTGCAAATATTATTGAAATACCGTACGTAAAATAAAACCGTCATAACTTCTGAACGGTTTGCGGTAGGACGTTCAAACCGCACGGCTTACTGCGGGGCATGATGGGAATTAGTACTCGCATTGTTGCTTGGTTTACCGACGAAGCCCACTTTCATTGGGAAAGGTTCGTCAATAAGCAAAATCGGCGCATTTGGGGGACTGAGAATCCGCATTTCGCGATTGACAAGTCTCTTCACCCTCAACGGTTGACTGTGGTGTCCAATGTCAGGTCACGGAATAATCGGTGCGATATTCCTTGACGGCACGGTGCGTGACTGTTTTGGAAGATGATTACATCCCCATAATCCAAATTGACCCTGATTTCGATAAGACAGGGTTCATGCAAGACGGAGCCCGACCCCATCGAAGCAGGAGAGTGCTTGATGTCCGGGAGAAGTACTTTGGGGACCGAATTCTAGCTCTGGGGTACACAGAAACCACTGGCATGGGCCATGATTGGTCACTATATTCTGTGGATCTGGACACATGCGACTCCCTTTTTTTGTGGGGCTATATGAAAGACAAGGTGTACAGCAATAACCTCAAAGCCACTGCTGAGCTGAAAACAGCCATTCAGGAGGTCATCGACAGCATCGATGTTCCGATACTTCAGCGGGTCATGCAGAATTTTCCATTCGTCTGCGCCACATCCTCGCCAGGAATGGCAGGCATAGCGAACATGTCATAACCTAAATCCGAATATCTGTAGTCATGAATACATATTGAGTAAAGTGTATACACGCTGTAGTCTGTAGCCAATTTACGTTTTTTTCATGTAGTTCAATTATTGTCACCCTGTTATTCGGACGGATATAAAGCAATGACTGACTAAATCAGTTCATTATTTTTATGATTCTACACAGCCACAGGATTGTGGACTCCGCGCCTTTTGAGGCACTGTTCGCCTCCTGCACGACACGCACATCCATCTTGAGGATACAGCACCTCCAGGGACTCGAAACTGGGTGGCAGCTCAGGAGGTCTATGCTGATAACATGAAATACATTTTTCCAAAACTCAATTTCCCCACTTGTCGATCTTCTCCCATCACTCAGGAACAGTTTGAAGTTAATATAATCCTGGCTTTTACTTAACGGAGAAAACCCGGCGGTGCCCGTGTATTTATTTGCAGCTGTGCATCCACACCCTTACCATTCAGCGTCTGGCCCTGACCTTTAATGTTCACGATGTCGCATCTCCTGAACTATGTGTTGTGCAATGATATAATTTCGTAGTAACATTTAGCAGCATACGTGGATACTGTCTGAAAAATATGCTGCGAATGGAGTTAATAGCAACAAAGTAATAAATTTGAACACCATGCACAATGAGGCGGATTTTCACACGTCTAACTGTTTATGACGTATCGACACTATCTGCCAACTTATTGCGAAAGAAGTTAGTAACAAGAAAGTAATAAATTTAAACGCCATGCATGATGGGACATTTTTTTCCCTGATCTCATATCTCCTGAACTACGTGTATTACAGTGATATAATTTCGCACTTAATTCAGTGCTATACGTGCATACTGTCTGTAAAATGTGTCGTGCATGCAGTTAGTAGTACAGGACTAACAAATTACACTCCTGGAAATTGAAATAAGAACACCGTGAATTCATTGTCCCAAGAAGGGGAAACTTTATTGACACATTCCTGGGGTCAGATACATCACATGATCACACTGACAGAACCACAGGCACATAGACACAGGCAACAGAGCATGCACAATGTCGGCACTAGTACAGTGTATATCCACCTTTCGCAGCAATGCAGGCTGCTATTCTCCCATGGAGACGATCGTAGAGATGCTGGATGTAGTCCTGTGGAACGGCTTGCCATGCCATTTCCACCTGGCGCTTCAGTTGGACCAGCGTTCGTGCTGGACGTGCAGACCACGTGAGACGACGCTTCATCCAGTCCCAAACATGCTCAATGGGGGACAGATCCGGAGATCTTGCTGGCCAGGGTAGTTGACTTACACCTTCTAGAGCACGTTGGGTGGCACGGGATACATGCGGACGTGCATTGTCCTGTTGGAACAGCAAGTTCCCTTGCCGGTCTAGGAATGGTAGAACGATGGGTTCGATGACGGTTTGGATGTACCGTGCACTATTCAGTGTCCCCTCGACGATCACCAGTGGTGTACGGCCAGTGTAGGAGATCGCTCCCCACACCATGAGGCCGGGTGTTGGCCCTGTGTGCCTCGGTCGTATGCAGTCCTGATTGTGGCGCTCACCTGCACGGCGCCAAACACGCATACGACCATCATTGGCACCAAGGCAGAAGCGACTCTCATCGCTGAAGACGACACGTCTCCATTCGTCCCTCCATTCACGCCTGTCGCGACACCACTGGAGGCGGGCTGCACGATGTTGGGGCGTGAGCGGAAGACGGCCTAACGGTGTGCGGGACCGTAGCCCAGCTTCATGGAGACGGTTGCGAATGGTCCTCGCCGATACCCCAGGAGCAACAGTGTCCCTAATTTGCTGGGAAGTGGCGGTGCGGTCCCCTACGGCACTGCGTAGGATCCTACGGTCTTGGCGTGCATCCGTGCGTCGCTGCGGTCCGGTCCCAGGTCGACGGGCACGTGCACCTTCCGCCGACCACTGGCGACAACATCGATGTACTGTGGAGACCTCACGCCCCACGTGTTGAGCAATTCGGCGGTACGTCCACCCGGCCTCCTGCATGCCCACTATACGCCCTCGCTCAAAGTCCGTCAACTGCACATACGGTTCACGTCCACGCTGTCGCGGCATGCTACCAGTGTTAAAGACTGCGATGGAGCTCCGTATGCCACGGCAAACTGGCTGACACTGACGGCGGCGGTGCACAAATGCTGCGCAGCTAGCGCCATTCGACGGCCAACACCGCGGTTCCTGGTGTGTCCGCTGTACCGTGCGTGTGATCACTGCTTGTACAGCCCTCTCGCAGTGGCCGGAGCAAGTATGGTGGGTCTGACACACCGGTGTCAATGTGTTCTTTTTTCCATTTCCAGGAGTGTATAACGCAATGTCACATGCGGTACTTTTACTGCATGAACAGCGGAAAAGCAGTAAGTGATGAACATTTTTCCTTTCGTTATTTTGTAGGCGTTCTCAGCGAAAAAAAAATTTTGTAAGCGTTTGAAATTATGCAAGTCGCTAAGTGGTCTCGTTCTCAAATACTGAATGAATAAAGTCTGGGAATCTATGTGTCCACTGGACTCGCATTCAGGAGGACGACGGTTCAATCCCGCGTCCGGCCATCCTGATTTAGGTTTTCCGTGATTTCCCTAAATCACTCCAGGCAAATGCCGGGATGGTTCCTCTGAAAGGGCACGGCCGACTTCCTTCCCAATCTTTCCCTAATCCGATGAGACCGATGACCACGCTGTCTGGTCTCCTTCCCCAAACCAACCAACCAACCAATCCACGTGTCATGGGCTACGCTTCTTTCTCATTCCCCCCTCCCTTCGCTTTCATAGGTAGGTGGTTCTTAATCACCTAACTTTAGGGTATATTCGTATCAAGTTTGGTGGAAATGAGTGGAGATCCTTCTTCTTCGAAAAGGGAACTGAGTATCAGTTTTCTGGCTCTCGAGTCATAGTCGGCTTTTTTGGATGAGGGGAGCCGGGATGCCGCCATTCCAGCCTCATCCGTTTAGAGGCAGTATCAAAGTGGTGACACCACACCTTATAACACACAACAATCTGAGCAACGAAATACGTTCCCTACACCGCGAATCTCAACACGTATGTCACGCCAACATCCGTTCTCGCCGACTTCTGATTCTCTGAAAGGTGCTTTGGGGCCCTCTATCGCCAAACTTTATCACAACGAAGGTTATCGTGGATTATGTGATGGACAGTCCCTTTGCTTATCAACAACTCAAAAGGAAAGACTTGTTTGGTGATACAACCATTCATCTGTATGAACTCCTCCACAGCCTAAATCGTGCCACTGGTGATGAAGTGCGCCTGCTCGCGACGTGGTGTGTCCTTGATGTTTATACGACCCGTCTCATCACTCTGATAGCACTCTGCTCTCCGCATGTCTCTTTCATTCTGCGATAAATTCCTGAAGCATGGTCCTCTTCTGCGAGAAGAAACTGGATAACCACTCATGTGCTTATCTCGAGAAGCGTATCATGCAACGGACTGTGAAAGCAAGTTTCCAGAAATGTGGCAATTATTATAAAGCCGTTAACTTGGGTTGTGAAACTGGGAATACCATCACGCCATCTACCGGTAAACTTATTCATTCCCTGGGATTACGACCGTGGTTCGATAAGTCCAGTAAATTTCCATAACAGAATGAAACATTTTTATTGCTGGTAAGCTTGATCATTCCAAGGATCATGTAAAGAATTTAAACAGTGTACAGTGAGCAGTTCATTGCTGACAGCGACTGAAAATGGACAAAACCGAGTTTCGTGCTGTTATTAAACATTTTCATTTGAAAAGTTGGACTGCCACACAAATCAAAACAGAATTGAATCAAGTTTGCGCGAACTCTGCGCCATCATTGAAGACCATTTACTTTTTGATCAATGAATTTACACGTGGTAGGACGAAGCGCGCTCCCGCCGTCCATTTGAGGTCACCACTTAGGAAGACACTGACGAAATCCATGATATGGTAATACAAGACCGCCGAATAAAAATTCGTGGGATTGCTCAGACAGTAGGCATCTCAACCGAGCGAGTGCATAATATCCTGCACCGAGAATTGGCTATGAAGAAGCTGTGTGCGATGTGGGTACCGCGATTGCTCAAAGTCGACCAAAAGCGCTTGCGACACAGCATCTCAGTACAATGTCGTGCGATGTTGAACAGCAATCTTGAGCGAATTGTGACTGATGATGAAAGCTGGATCCATCATTAGACACCAGAGTCAAAACGGCTGTCAAAACAACGTAAGTGCTCTGAAGAAGGCAAAGACCATTTTGTCAGCTGGTAAGGTGATGGCCACTGTTTTTTGGGATTCCCAAGGAATAGTCGTCATGGATTACGTGGAAAATTCAGGACCATAACTGGTCTCTGTTGTGTTTCATTGTTGAATCGTTGGAAGCTTATGTTGGCTGAAAAAGACTAAGGTTGGCACGCATCAATGCATCAACGATAACGATGGCGAAAGTGCATGAATCGTGCGTTGAATCGGTTCCTCATCCACCATACTCATCAGTCTCAGCCCCAAGTGACTCCTTCCGGTTCCCTAACTGCAAACTTTGGCTTACTGGGAAGAAATTTTCATAAAATGAGGAAGTGATAGTTGCATTCAATGAGTGTTTTTCAGAGTTTGACAGAACGTATTTTTCCGATTGGAGGAAAAAGCTGGAGGATCACTGGAACAAGTGAATATCCCTCAAAGAAGACTATGTCGAGAAGTAAGGTGAGTTGTTTACGAAATAAACATTTTTTCTTCCTTTTTTACCAGACTTATCAAACCAAGCTCGTACGTACGACGCCACTACTGCGAAGGTTTTCTGCTCGACTGTGCATACCTTATACTATTTGGGCGGGTAAACGAAAAAAAGACCCATCTAAGGGAGAGTCGGTTAAAACAGGGTACTTAATAAACAAAGTGTCACATGTAATGAATTATGTGTACCAATCTGTTGAGTTTTTAGTAACTAGTTGTCCAATCTGTCTACTTACAATTGGGCATGAAAAACATACATTTAAAAAACTGCCTCATCACAGAAAAGAATTTTTTACACTTGCGTCAGCTACCTCGTTTTATCAGACTAGTTGGATAAAACAGGGTACTACATTATCATGAAAACTAAAAAAAAACTCCATTTACAAACTCTGACCATTATTTCCTGTACAAAAATTACATTTATATGGTTCATCACCATCATCATTAATGCCGGCGCACTGTTCATGAGCCCATTCACTACACCTATAACACTTCACCCAGCCTTCTTCAGACTTAGAATTGGACAAAAGTTCATTACAATAAAGGCAAGCTGTATTACTATCTTCTTCCTCTTCTGACGATGTGCTATACTGCTGTACTTTTCCAACTTTCTTTGCTTCCTTCTGTCTAACATTTCTGACTTCAGTAGGCCTAGAACTGTTAGAATATGGCCCTAATTGAAGTTTCCTTTCATAGAAAAGTTTAATTCTTCCTTATAAGGTGAACTTATAAGAAGAGCTGTCTTTTCTCTTCTTCTTTCAGATTTTTGTTCCTTTCTTTCAGCTGTCGGCACTGCCTTCATGTCTTTCGGAGAGACGTGGAAATCTGAAGTTCAAGGCTTAGGCCTATCCGATTGAGACGACCCTGGTGTGGTTGTAAAAGTGTAAAAGATGTTTCTCTGTTTAACGACTCTGAAGTAGGTTCCGAAGGCGGGGCATCACCTTCCTCCAACGGTGGGTCAGTGTGTCGCTTCAGCAGGCTGATACACCCAATCAGGAAAAGTATCTGCATCCAGTGAGAAAAAAATGGTTCAAATGGCTCTGAGCATTATGGGACTTAACATCTATGGTCATCAGTCCCCTAGAACTTAGAACTACTTTAACCTAACTAACCTAAGGACAGCACACAACACCCAGTCATCACGAGGCGGAGAAAATCCCTGACCCCGCCGGGAATCGAACCCAGGAACCCGGGCGTGGGAAGCGAGAACGCTACCGCACGACCATGAGCTGCGGACTCCAGTGAGAAGATTCCAGTTTTACAGAATGCATTTACAGCAGTCTCAATACAAGCAGCTTTCATGAATGGTGTCCCAAACAGCCCTGCAACTTGATTGATGGTCATCACTCGTCCAGGATGACACTGAAGTCACTTTCGAACATCTTGAGAGTAATAATTACTCTTTGGGCCAATGAATGCAACATCCAGGGGCTGCATTCGGTGGGTGCATTGTGGGAGGGGGGGGGGGGGAGGGGGGGGGACGGGGGGGGGGGGAAACATAAGAGATGAACATGGTTTTATTTAGCCATATCAATAAGTTCAATACTCTCTGTGTGTGTTGAATGACCATACAAGAACAGAAGAACGGGTTTCTCTGCAGTTGGTTTAGAAAATTCAACACATCGTTGAAACCACTTCAGGAAAATTTCTTTCTGCATCCATCCACTAGGGTGGTACTGCGCAGTAGATACTGGCGCAGCATTATCCAGCAGCTTAGGTTTCGCCATTTGTCTAGAGAACACAAAAATTGTGGGCATATAAATTCCAGAAGCGTTCATACAGGCTACAGCAGTCACTAAGATGCCTCTCTCCGCAGAAACCAAACCGCCAACTTGACGCTTTTCCCTCAAGGCAAGCACCTGTGATTGCTTATTAGGGACAGTTGATATTCCTGTCTCATCCACATTATAGACTCTATCGGCTGTGAAGTTGTACCTATTATAAAGTTATAACAGCAAATCAAAGAAATGCTTCACCACTACATGGTTAAGGCCCACTGTTCTGGCAAGAGATCTTGGCTCGGCACAACGCACGCTTATTTCCGGATTCCTCTTCAAAAACGAATAGAATCAGTATTTACCTGCCATCTTCTTAGTCTTGCTGAGGTTATGCGGCAAGTTATTTTTCTCTGCCAGTTCGAAAGCGAGACTCCGCACTCATCGATGGTCAGTCCAAACAATCTGCTTTCCATTAACAGGATATATTCAGCCAGTTCATATTCCTGCTCCTTACTAAAGACAGGTATGTAGCAGCCTAGACCTAAAACAACAACAATAATAATAATAATAATAACTGCAACAGTTTAATTAATATCTTCTAAAATAGTAAATAGGCCTACCTTTCTTTGTAGCATCTTCTAAACACAGTCCACTCCGGGCCTTTTATACACGTGCTTCCAGAGGACTCTGAGGAACCCCGAAGGACTATGATGGTTTCAAATAGCCCATTGTTTGGGCCAAATGTGCTGCCACAGCTTCTTTCATACTCTCTTGACTCCATGACTATCTAGCCGGCCGCTGTGGCCGAGCGGTTCTAGGCGTTTCAGTCTAGAACCACGAGACAGCTACGGCCGCAGGTTCGAATCCTGCCTCGGGCATGGATGTGTGTAATATCCTTAGGTTGCACAAAATTGTTAAGGCTTTCGGTGCCACTTGTTGACAAACTGCCTATTGGCTTCTGTCTCGTGTTCTTCGGCCGACGTTCATCTAATGATTTTTCTGACGTTTCGCCAGCACGTGTGGCTGGCATTGTCAAAGCTTCACCCTCCATTGCCTTAGGTTGGTTAGGTTTAAGTAGTTCTAAGTTCTAGGGGACTGATGACCTCAGATGTTAAGTCCAATAGTGCTCAGAGCCATTTGCACCGTCCGTGACTGTCTGTCAGTTTTCCTCTAATAAAGCGCCATAATTATGGCATAATTAAGTTGGATCCTGTGAATAATAATAACAAATTTTTCAAGATTTTAAACATGGCTGAAACAGCAACTGTTGAAATTCTTCACGTTAAATGATGACAGCCAAAACAGTTGCAGGATAAAGATTTATTAAAATTCTTGACTACGGTTTCCGTATATCTAAATATACCTTCATCAGAAGTAAAATACACTAAAATTACATCCTGCAATAGAGATTAATAAAACAATTGCGCCAAAGGCGTCGTCAGTAGTTAAAACGTCATCATGATGTAATTTTAGTGTATTTTATTTCTGATGAAGGTATATTTAGATATACCGAAACCGTGGTCAAGAATTTTAATAAATCTTTATCCTGCAACTGTTTTGGCTATCATCATTTAACGTGAATAACAAATTATCTAACTGAAGAAACTAAATAAACAATTTGAAAATCGGAAACGGCGATTTTAAAATCAGTTCGATAAAACGGGGTACTACCCTTTTTCATCAAACTTAGTGGCACCCTGTTTTATCCGACAACGCCATTTTAAGAACAAGTTAATTTCAACAGCCCTTGGGCGGGACAAACATTTTGAAACACTCAACGATCTGTAGTGCAGACAACGTTTAACTTATATCATACTTACTTTACAGTCTTCAAAATAGTGTCCTGCAAATATGAACGCACAATTCACAGTCGAATATTACAACACAACACTGTAAAAATATATTTTTCCACCGAGAGAACTCACGGTTGCTTTCAACGGACTGCAGCTACTCTAAGAATGAAGGTCGTCGAGTGGGAAAGAGGTTACTATGTTCACCGGGAGATGGCAGCACATATCAGCCGAGAAAAGTACGATACCCTATTTCATCAGACTCTCCCCTACATGGATCGTTACATTCTGAGAATGTCTCCAGTATTGGAATATGCCTTAGACCACTGTGGACCCGTAGAACAAACACTGAAAATATTGTTAAGTTCCAACCGTGAGTAATTGTAATGTATGTGTGATGATGTTGCGCATTGTTGGTGATGTGACAAGTCATCCGAGAACACGAATGTAGTCCGAAGGCGGGACCCAGGAGGGACGCATTACGAATCACTGTTGCCGGCAGCATCCTGGGCAGCGGCGTAGCAATTTATCGGCGATGGTATCGGGCTCGTTAACAGAATCGTCCGAGGCGCTCGGTGATAATGAGAGGCGAGCGTGCTATTGACACCGCGGCCGGCCGGCGCGCGTCGGCAGCCGAGGGACGGCGAACACGCCCGTAGCCCGTAGCCTGCTGGGCGCCTTAATAAATTGAACAGGCGGGACGGGGTCAAGGGAGGGGAGGGGGGGGGTAGGGAAGGGAAGGTGCAGCACGGCGTTTATTAATAAGTAATTGCTCGGCGCGGATCGGGCCCGGCGCGCTCTTATACATAATGCAAACAGGCGCGCCTGTCCTACACGGCCGATCGCTATCGGCGTGAGAAGAGTGGCAGCAGTCGGTAGGGGCGGGGGAGAGGGGATGTTGTGAGTTCGCACTGAGGACGTCGGGCTTCACCTGCAGCTCGTAACGTCGTCCAAATACAGATCCGATAAATGCTGCTCACCACGGAAGTCGTTCCAGTCCGGAACTTCGTTACTCGTGACTCTTAGCGGTACCCGTCACGCCTCTTGACGTAGTGCTGTAATTACATAGAGGGCTCTGTACTTGCTACGGTGTCGGCGGGCAGCATTATCGCCTCAGACTGAACGTAGTGTCTTTATAGACGACTCTCGTTAGTCCGAATGAGGGACGTGACAAAAAGTTCGAATAATTTACAGTTGAATGTAAGTTTGATCGATCCTTGTGCTATCAGCAAGAAGTCAAAACATCGGTATAAGTTGAAAAAAGCAGTACTCTGTCTTCAGCAACATGTGTGTTTTCACAACTTCTTCTTCTTTACGTTGAAAGGTATGTGCTAAGGTCTGATCAGGGTAGATCCAGAAGATACAGTCGATAGTTGCTAACCGCAATGTGGAATGAGTATAATATCTTTGAGTAGGAGGATCTTTGATGGTTAAGAGAGCCGGGCGCTCGCAGAAAAAAAAAATCTCGGTAAGTGCCCAGAGGAAACAGACGTGTGGCGACACCTTTGAGGTAGGATTCACGCTACGCATTTTTCAGGTTGTATACTGAGCAAACTTTAGCACGTTAATGGGAGAAGCTACAAAATGATTTCAAAATGGTTTTTGTTAGATAATGTTCAGAATTAGGATTTGTAAGTCCAAGTTTGACGCAGTAAGCATTTTTTTAATTTTTTGTAAGAATGATTTGTGCTACAAAAATGTTGGAAATGGTAGTTTTTGTGTATGACTTAAATTTTAAGAATATATATATATATATATATATATATATATATATATAGAGAGAGAGAGAGAGAGAGAGAGAGAGAGAGAGAGATATCAACATTGAGTTTAAATCTAACAGCCTGAATCGTAATCCACATCTTTTGCTTGTACTGAATATGAAAATGAGTAGTAAAGTAAAGTTACCCACCAAATGAAAGAACGTAAAGACCATGAGGCCTCTGTGCAATATATATATACACTCCTGGAAATGGAAAAAAGAACACATTGACACCGGTGTGTCAGACCCACCATACTTGCTCCGGACACTGCGAGAGGGCTGTACAAGCAATGATCACACGCACGGCACAGCGGACACACCAGGAACCGCGGTGTTGGCCGTCGAATGGCGCTAGCTGCGCAGCATTTGTGCACCGCCGCCGTCAGTGACAGCCAGTTTGCCGTGGCATACGGAGCTCCATCGCAGTCTTTAACACAGGTAGCATGCCGCGACAGCGTGGACGTGAACCGTATGTGCAGTTGACGGACTTTGAGCGAGGGCGTATAGTGGGCATGCGGGAGGCCGGGTGGACGTACCGCCGAATTGCTCAACACGTGGGGCGTGAGGTCTCCACAGTACATCGATGTTGTCGCCAGTGGTCGGCGGAAGGTGCACGTGCCCGTCGACCTGGGACCGGACCGCAGCGACGCACGGATGCACGCCAAGACCGTAGGATCCTACGCAGAGCCGTAGGGGACCGCACCGCCACTTCCCAGCAAATTAGGGACAATGTTGCTCCTGGGGTATCGGCGAGGACCATTCGCAACCGTCTCCATGAAGCTGGGCTACGGTCCCGCACACCGTTAGGCCGTCTTCCGCTCACGCCCCAACATCGTGCAGCCCGCCTCCAGTGGTGTCGCGACAGGCGTGAATGGAGGGACGAATGGAGACGTGTCGTCTTCAGCGATGAAAGTAGCTTCTGCCTTGGTGCCAATGATGGTCGTATGCGTGTTTGGCGCCGTGCAGGTGAGCGCCACAATCAGGACTGCATACGACCGAGGCACACAGGGCCAACACCCGGCATCATGGTGTGGGGAGCGATCTCCTACACTGGCCGTACACCACTGGTGATCGTCGAGGGGACACTGAATAGTGCACGGTACATCCAAACCGTCATCGAACCCATCGTTCTACCATTCCTAGACCGGCAAGGGAACGTGCTGTTCCAACAGGACAATGCACGTCCGCATGTATCCCGTGCCACCCAACGTGCTCTAGAAGGTGTAAGTCAACTACCCTGGCCAGCAAGATCTCCGGATCTGTCCCCCATTGAGCATGTTTGGGACTGGATGAAGCGTCGTCTCACGCGGTCTGCACGTCCAGCACGAACGCTGGTCCAACTGAGGCGCCAGGTGGAAATGGCATGGCAAGCCGTTCCACAGGACTACATCCAGCATCTCTACGATCGTCTCCATGGGAGAATAGCAGCCTGCATTGCTGCGAAAGGTGGATATACACTGTACTAGTGCCGACATTGTGCATGCTCTGTTGCCTGTGTCTATGTGCCTGTGGTTCTGTCAGTGTGATCATGTGATGTATCTGACCCCAGGAATGTGTCAATAAAGTTTCACCTTCCTGGGACAATGAATTCACGGTGTTCTTATTTCAATTTCCAGGAGTATATATATATATATATATATATATATATATATATATATACAGCTCATGGTTTGAAATCTATTTTGGTATAACTAAAGTTATCAGAGAAAAGTTATTTCAAATAACTAATTTTATGCCATTGCACAACTAACATTATTCAAGTCAAGATACAATTTCATTAAGTAAACAGCAGGGCCAAAAATTAATTTTTCAGTAGCAATTTAATGCCATTGTCAAACGGCATTTTTCTCTTAAGACATGGCTTAGCCACAGCCTGGGGGATGTTTCCAGAATGAGATTTTCACTCTGCAGCGGAGTGTGCGCTGATATGAAACTTCCTAGCAGATTAAAACTGTGTACCCGACCGAGACTCGAACTCGGGACCTTTGCCTTTCGCGGGCAAGTGCTCTACCAACTTTTTTTTTTTTTTTTGGTTGGATCTCTTGCTTACATGTCAGACGCTCTATCCATCTTTTTTTTTTTGGTTGGATCTCTTGCTTACATGTCAGACGCTCTATCCATCTTTTTTTTTTTTATTTTTTGCCGGACTGAGACTCGAACTCGGGACGTTTGCCTTTCGCGGCCAAGTGCTCTACCACTTTTTTTTTTTTCGCTCTATATCCATCTTTTTTTTTTTATGTCAGGCTTACCACCTTTGCTGACATACATGTTGTTGTACTATCGCATAAATAGTGTCTACAAATTCCATATGTTGACAAAAGTGGCTAATTAGAAAATTAATTAATTAAGGAAATAAATAAAACTGAAAATGCTCAAATGAAAGACATGAAGACATTGCGGATAGTACAAATACAAAAGAAACATGCTCCTGTAGCAATGCAATGAAATTCGTGTCGGGGGCGACACCTGCTCACGACCCGACGTTCGATAGAGCAAGAGAGCCATCTATCGACTCGTTCTCCAGACGTTGGTGTAAGACTGGGTCGTCTTCTCGAAATTAACTAAGGGTCCGTAAGTGTGATCGATGTCAATCTCGGCTTCTTCGTCTATCTCATCTCTCACCCGTCACACCCCATCTGGCCGGCGGGTCGGTAAATGTAAGTCGCAAGTAATTAGCGAAGTCTTGCCTATATTTCTTATGCTGTTGCAGCTTCGTGTGCCCATCCAAGAGAAAATGCCAAAAATCAATTTTGTCCTTTTCCGATTCGTTATACACGTAGCCCACCACCATTCCCCGCACCCATGTCACTGCATTGGTTTTTTGGACCGGGAAATAAGATTCTTGGGGGAAAAAAAGTGTGTCTGATGAAATTGTGTGAGGGGCGGAGCGTAACAGGAACGCCAATATCTGTTGTGTCAACTGCCACACTGGAGCCGTCCCACTACATGCTAAACGATGTTCATCAGTGTCCACTGTTGCGCAGCCTAAACATAGTGGAGTGTCTGCCAAATGAATCGCGTGCCGCCGTTGATTCGTTGCGAACTTCCTATTTATCACCACATACCATGTTGAGCGTACCGACGTTGGGAGGTAAACGTTCCGTATAACGCGCCAGATCTGTCGCCAGTTCTTGTCTGGGTACTTCTTTTCCAGGGTATTCCTGGGACACCGGCGCAGTAAGAGATGGTATACGTCTCGCGTCGTCGGTAGTCGTGTTGTTGGGAAGGAATCTCTGACATAGCTAAGCTCCAAAAAAAAGACTTGAAGTGTGACAGCTTCGGTGAAATATGGCCCACATCGACTGGTGGCAGCATTGAAGTGGGCGCTAGTACATCGGCCAACGCACCCGAGATATTGCGAAATTGGCCGCGCCACTGTCGGAAAATCGTACTGACGAATAACGCCCGTGCCTTTTCATATACGTTCACTAGACCAAGTCCACCCTCTCCAGGTGGTAGCGTAAGCGTTGTGTATCGGATCTTAAACAGGTGTCCCACACTCACGTAGGTTCCGAAAGTTGCTTGTATGCGTGATGCCATTGTGCGCGTTAAAGGCAGGACATGCGCTACGTGAGTGAGTCTCGGTGCTAGGTATACGTTAACATAGGTCACCCTCTGAATCATATCCAACGCTCTTAGTTTCTGTAACAGCACCATTGTCCGCATCAGCGTTAATATGCGTCGGTAGTTATCCGCTGCTGTCCGCTGCACATCCGTGTGGAACGTAATACCTAGGCATTTTACGGTCTTAACTAAGATGAGCGGCCCTTCCTCCCCCGGTTGTAATCCTCGACCGACATTCATGCAGCGTGATTTTTGTAGATTAAGCACGCTTCCTGCCGCCATCCCGTATCGCTGTATCCATGCCAACGCCGTACGTACTTCTTCGCCTGTCCGTGCCACCAGCATCACATCGTCAGCATAAGCGCGGCAATGAAAGGTCAGTTGTGGCAACGGCACTCCCTCCAACCGTCTTCGGAGACCATATAAACAGGGTTCCAAAGCCATTGCATACAAAAATATCGACAGGGGGCAACCTTGCCGAACTGACCTTGAAATAACAATGTAGTCAGTGCCCCGCCCATTCACCGAGACCTTTGATCGTACGCCGTGTAACAGTCGCATGATCACTAGGATGAAGGCCTGTGGGATTCCCAATCTGTCCATCACCGCATGCAAAAAGGTATGATCCACTCTGTCGAATGCATGATCGAAGTCAATAGCGACGAGTGCCGCACGCACTCGGCATGCCGCTGCTAATGCGATGATATCTCGGTAGTCACTGAGCGCCGTATGTACGTTGCTCTTACCGCCGAGGCAAGTTTGATCTATGAGGAGTCTATCAGATAGTGAAGACCGCAGGCGAGCCCCAAGTATGCGCGCGAAAATCTTGTAGTCGCAGTTCAAGAGAGTGAGTGGTCTATAATCTCCTGGATTTCTGCCACCGCGTGGTTTGGGTATGGGGATGATGATACCCTCCGTGAACTCGGCAGGTATCTCAGTCTGCGGTAACAGGAGTTCGTTGTACATCTGAATCCAGGTCCGTCCCATGAGGTATGCAAAGGCGCGGTAAAATTCAATTGGGAAGCCGTCCTGTCCAGGGGACTTGTTCGGAGCCCCCCTGGCAATTGCGTCTGTCAGCTCATCCTCTGTTATCGCTGTGATGAAGGTCTCTGCATCCAGCGGTGGTCCTCTATCTGGCATTTCCGAGATGACATCATGTAGTGTCTCGTGGTTCACATGTACAGGTCCATATAACTGGCGGAAATAGTCGGTAAACACATGCGCAATATCACGCTGGTGCACGACTGGCTGGCCAGTTTCAGAGATTAGTTCCCTGATCAATGTCCTGCGTCGTCGTTGGCGTTCACGTACCACGTGGTGCATGGAGGGGGTTTCGGCAGCAACTGTGTCCGCCAATCTCGCCCGGACCATTATACCTTCCATTCTTAGTCTCGTCAGCTGTAATAACTTGGCTTTTATCCTGCGCATGGCCGTGTGCCTTTCCGGCGATGGTTGTTGGGTCATCAGCTCCCTCAGGGCTGTAAAATAAAAATCAGCCGTTGTGTGGTTCCACTGCGATTTGTCCTGCCCGTATCGTATCAACGTTCTCCGTAACGTTGGTTTTGCGCATTTAATCCACCACTGGAGAACCGAGGTGTATGCTCGTTGGCGACGAACGCAGGTCTCCCAGGCCGCCTCTATCGACCGGTGACATTCAGTGTCACGTAAAAGTGCACAATTCACTTTCCAGTGACCTTTACTCCGCCATATCTTCTGACGCGTTAGTGAAATCGTACAGACGTACGCCATATGATCCGTAAAAGCCGCTGGCCAGATTTCGGCATCCAGTATCGTCGTCCGTAGAGCTCGTGTCACGTACACTCTATCAAGTCTACTCGCCGAGTGTCTCGTGACAAACGTATAACCCCGTCTGTCACCATGCTGCAGTTCCCAGGTATCCAGGAGTGCCATTTCGGTAATCAACGCACGCAGTTCCATGCATGGCACATAATGAGGTACTTGGTCCTTTTTGTCGACGACACAATTAAA
The DNA here is from genome assembly GCF_023864275.1 of Schistocerca cancellata. Lineage (NCBI taxonomy): Eukaryota > Metazoa > Arthropoda > Insecta > Orthoptera > Acrididae > Schistocerca > Schistocerca cancellata. The sequence goes on from NC_064626.1 coordinate 182,389,375, forward strand.
GTCGCCGCCCACTACATAGTTATCAAAGCGTCCAGCGAACAACGGTGCTATCTCTTCGGTGTAAAAAGTCGCCCTTTCTCTTCGTTTTGTGGAGCCAGATGGTGCGTATAAATTGATGAAACGAACGCCGTCGACAGTGATCGCTATGCCGCGTGCCGAAGGGAGAGACCTGACGTCCTCCACTCCTATTCCTTCCCTGGTGAGAATCGCCACACCGCATCCACTTTCATCGTGCACTGAATAATGTGCCTCGTAACCGTAGAACTCTGGCGGCGATGTGAAACGCACTTCTTGTAAGAGGACAATATCCACGTCCGCAGCGCGTAACATATCTTTCAGCATTTGAATTTTAAGCGGTGACCGTATGCCATTAATGTTTATCGTGGCAACGCGGTACGCCTGGCTTGTGTTCATCAGTTGTAGGGCGGTGTCATTAAGCGTCCATCTGCACCCCCGGCGCTCCTCAACACACTAAGTTGGTCAACATTTCCCGACCCCTCCCGGCCTCCGGCCAGGACTGTCCTCAATCGTCGCGTTCGTATTTTCATCCCGTTCCTGTTGGTCCATTTCTTGCGCCCAGTCCCCCAGAATATTTCCGGAACTGGACGAAAGATGGGAGGTAACGTTGTCATCGCTCTGATGTTGGACAGTTGTCATCTCCACTTCCGCCTTCCGGTCACCAGAAGGAGAGTTCAAGTTATCGTCGCTGTGTAGTTCCTGCATCGTCATCTCGGTATCTGTTGAATCCATTGGTCTCAGGTCGATACTGTCGTTGTCGTCCACTGTCCCCTCGGGACTATGGCTATCGTCAGCAGAAGTCAGTCGACGCTTCTTTCTTCTCTTCGGCGAACGCTGTTTCCGTTGCCTTGCTTCCGCATCGGCTGTTGGGGTTGCGTATCCTCCGTCTTGGGCCTGGCCTATCACGCTCTCGGTGGAAGCACTGGCAGCCACCACGGATGATCCTGGAGCCGCCGTCAGCTGCATCTCTTCTGTGGTGTCTTGTGTCTGCTGTGGTGGAACCGGTGGTCGGAGTTCCAGTCCGGTGGTGTCCATGTTCTCTATAGGGGGTAGCTGCTGGTGCCCATCGGAAGTCTCCCTCACGTCGCTTCTCAGGGCTTCCACAAAGGTCAACGGTAAGACAGTCGTCGGTTGTGGCGCCTGAACGTCATCCCGTGGAGTTTGCACTAAACGTCGCTGGAGGCATTCCGAGCGGACGTGACCTTCTTTCCCGCACCCCGAGCAAGTGCGAGGTTGCCCATCATAGATTATAATTGCTCGACAACCTCCTATGTACAAATAAGAGGGGACGTGCTTGCGCAGCTCTATCCGTATTTGTCTCACCCCATTTAAAACGGGGTACGTGGTAAAACTCGTCCATTTTTCGGCCACATGGGATAGAACTGTACCGTATGGTCGAAAGGCGTCGGTAACAAGTTCAGACGGGACCTCAAACGGAAGTTCGAAGACTCGTATAGTGCGGATCCCCATTCCCGCGTGATCGACTGTAACTGCACCAACATTCCCGTCGGCATGACAGAAACGATACCCGTTCGGTGATCGTTGTAGAAGTCTTTCGCAAGCAGCCTCGTCAACAAGCTTGACATAGACGACGCTTGAAACGAGCGATAAATTGATTCCCACGATTTCCTGTGGACCGATTTTCACCTCTTCTCTGAAGAAACGTTCAACCTCGTGTGCCTTTGGTCGTGTATAGTCGTTCGCAAAACTGAACTTCAAAGTCGTTTTTCTGTACGAGTGTGCCATCTTGTTCTATACTCACAACACCGCACACGCGAAGCTGCTCCGGCGTAAACAAACAGGCACGCGCACCACAGCGCGGCCGGCAGGCAACACGGTCCGCACTGTGTCACTGCCGAAGGCAGACTACCAACTGAGCTACCGAAGCACGACACACAGTTTTAATCTGCCAGGAAGTTTCATATCAGCGCATACTCCGCTGCAGAGTGAAAATCTCATTCTGGAAACATCCCCCAGGCTGTGGCTAAGCCATGTCTCCGCAATATCCTTTCTTTCAGGAGTGCTAGTTCTGCAAGGTTCGCAGGAGAGCTTCTGTAAAGTTTGGAAGGTAGGAGACGAGGTACTGGCAGAAGTAAAGCTGTGAGTACCGGGCGTGAGTCGTGCTTCGGTAGCTCAGTTGGTAGAGCACTTGCCCGCGAAAGGCAAAGGTCCCGAGTTCGAGTCTCGGTTGGGTACACAGTTTTAATCTGCCAGGAAGTTTCATATCAGCGCACACTCCGCTGCAGAGTGAAAATCTCATTCTGGAAACATCCCCCAGGCTGTGGCTAGCCATGTCTCCGCAATATCCTTTCTTTCATGAGTGCTAGTTCTGCAAGGTTCGCAGGAGAGCTTCTGTAAAGTTTGGAAGGTAGGAGACGAGGTACTGGCAGAAGTAAAGCTGTGAGTAGCGGGCGTGAGTCGTGCTTCGGTAGCTCAGTTGGTAGAGCACTTGCCCGCGAAAGGCAAAGGTCCCGAGTTCGAGTCTCGGTTGGGTACACAGTTTTAATCTGCCAGGAAGTTTCATATCAGCGCACACTCCGCTGCAGAGTGAAAATCTCATTCTGGAAACATCCCCCAGGCTGTGGCTAGCCATGTCTCCGCAATATCCTTTCTTTCATGAGTGCTAGTTCTGCAAGGTTCGCAGGAGAGCTTCTGTAAAGTTTGGAAGGTAGGAGACGAGGTACTGGCAGAAGTAAAGCTGTGAGTACCGGGCGTGAGTCGTGCTTCGGTAGCTCAGTTGGTAGAGCACTTGCCCGCGAAAGGCAAAGGTCCCGAGTTCGAGTCTCGGTCGGGTACACAGTTTTAATCTGCCAGGAAGTTTCATATCAGCGCACACTCCGCTGCAGAGTGAAAATCTCATTCTGGAAACATCCCCCAGGCTGTGGCTAGCCATGTCTCCGCAATATCCTTTCTTTCATGAGTGCTAGTTCTGCAAGGTTCGCAGGAGAGCTTCTGTAAAGTTTGGAAGGTAGGAGACGAGGTACTGGCAGAAGTAAAGCTGTGAATACCGGGCGTGAGTCGTGCTTCGGGAGCTCAGTTGGTAGAGCACTTACCCGCGAAAGGCAAAGGTCCCGAGTTCGAGTCTCGGTCGGGTACACAGTTTTATTGCTGACATATTCGTCATGAGAGATTCAGCAACCATTTTGATATTTACATTTTTATCATTTAGCTTGCGTCTCAGTTGTACTTTTTTTTGGTAGCGTACAACTAGTTTCGATGAAAATTAGTTATCGTTAGTTGGGCATGCATCCAGTCGTATCCATATGCAGCTATACCTTGTATATAAAAATTTAGCCTGCATATGTTTGTGCTCGAAAAACTCGAAAAGTAATGAGTCAATTAGCTTGCCATTTTGACACAACGTTGCATGTGAATACGTGCATATTTTATACAAATTTGAACGAATGTATATATATATATATATGTATACCAAATGCTTTTAGTGAAACGTTGTTAACAAAAAATCACGAAAAATTCTTGACCGATTTACTTTAAATTTTAAACGATAATCTATTAAACATTCAGACGAATGTAGACTACATATTTTTTAAACAACAATGCACAAATTTTTTGTTAAGACCGATTGTGAAAATAAAATAGTGTGTTGTATAAATTTGTGGTTTTATTTCCTTTGTTGCAGCCAATTTTAACTACGACAGTAGAGCATTGCCTTTTCTGTTAAACCTAATAGTGAGAAAGAAAATGCTCTACAATATAAATGTGTGGTTTTGTTTCCTTTGTTGCAGCCAGTTTTAAGTATGATAGTGGGGCATTATATAAACTGTTTTCCCATTTGTATTGTTTATAATTATATATTTTTGAACATAAATTGTCTACACAACAATGTGCTGTTTTGTTATCTTCCTTGCAGACGGATTTCACTGAATAAAAGGAAAATAGTATGTCTGGATTATCTACTTATGATTAGAACGCTACTACGGTAACTGAATGAGCAATAACAATAAATTAGGCCCATGGTTAGGGGGAAAGAAGAGTTGATGGATAGAGGATGGGAGGGGGAGATAATGGAAAGAGACAAGCGGAAGGAGGAGGCGATGGCCAAATAGATAGAGGAGGAGAATATGGACAGATACAAGGCGGAGAAGGAGTTTAGGACGTATCTCCAGTTTCCATACATATTAGAAACTGTACTTTCTTCCCCCCCCCCCCCTCCCCCTGGGACGCCTCATACCAGACGAGTATAACCTCAATGTTTGCGCGGTAGAGTAATTGTGGTGTATGCGTACGTGGAGACAGTGTTTGCGCAGCAATCGCTGGCATAGTGTAACTGAAGCAGAATAAGGGGAACCAGCCTGCATTCGCCGAGGCAGATGGAAAACCGCCTTAAAAACCATCCACAGGCTGGCCGGCACACCGGACCTCGACACTAATCCACCGGGCGGATTCGTGCTGGGGACCGGCACGCCTTCCCGCTCGGGAAGCAGCGCGTTAGACTGTGCGGCTAGCCGGGCGGGCTATCGTTGTTCATACTAAATCATGAAAATTGTTCATACTCAATCATGAAAATTTTTACATTTCCAAAGCAACCGTTACTGATTTCCTGTCTGCCGTCTGAATTGTTCATGGTTTATCTGATGACCGAGCGATAGAGAGTCTTGCTGTTTTACCGTTAATTATCGTATTATTAAAGTCGATCCTTCTTATTTCGCTGAGTTTAATTGTGATCTTTCTTACTACGTAGACATTTTCTTTCAGTATCGACGTCATCAGGTATTTCACATAAGCAAGACAAGTACTGAGATCCAGCAGTATCACATCAACACTTGTGCTCTGTACATAAATAAAAAAGTATATTCCACTCAACAGAACAGACTGATATTTTGAGTTTCTCTGGTAAAAATTAAAGCTAGCACTCACATAAGGTATTATGTTAATGACTGTCTCCTGTAGTATTTCATTTTATTCCAATGAATCTAATCTATGAATTCCCATATCTTTGGGAATTTCACTTAGTTACCTCTTTTAAGGAGATAGTAAACGGCGAACCCTTCAATACCCAGACTAACAGGAACACGTATGTTTGTCCTATCTACATTGACTGAGCCATTTCAGTAAGCATTCTGGGAGACAGAGGAACTCATCTTGCCAGGTTCACTTCCTCCATCCGTATGATAATTTTCAGCAATCTCATCTATAGACTTCAGCGTTTTCGACAACGCGGTTGACGAAGTATCTCGCTACATTATTTTGTTCACTCCACAAGCCACGGCCTCAATTACCTGTTTCTTTTTTGCAAAAGTCAAACAGTTGTACTTCTTTCATGTAATTTTTAACTCTGACTTTTGCAGTGTACTAAGTTATGCATTGCGCTGTTTGTGTCTACTTCACGGTGTCTGGTTCACGGTAGCTGCGTCAGATAGTGCTTTGTAAACTGTACAGAATCTCTGCGAGCCACCTGCTCGCCATTTTTACAGGTACCACCTAACTAGTGTGGTGTCTGGCGGTGACACCACACGTACTTCAACTGCTTCTTCAACGATGGAGTGCCATACATTACTTGGGGGCGTTCGAGAGAATCTTTGTCTCTGCTTAGTTCATTCCATGTCCCACAGCAAGACAATGTTCAGCAACAGCAGATTTTTCTTTCTGATCTAATCTGGTGTTACGTTTATGTTCATTGCATCTGTCTTTAGGAGTGCGACACGTACAGCCAATTTAAGATTTTCCACACTGGCCCTGCATTTTATACACGGGTCAGTCATATTAATGTGATCACTGTCGATTTATGACGTCAACGTGCAATAACCATCATAGACGGTAGGTGTCATCACTAGCAGTGGAGGGTGTATAAAACGCATCAGGGAGGACGCGGATAACAGAGCAGTAGCCGGCCGAAGTGGCCGAGCGGTTCTAGGCGCTGCAGTCTGGAACCGCGCGACAGCTACAGTCGCAGGTTCGAATCCTGCCTCGGGCATGGATGTGTGTGATGTCCTTAGGTTAGTTAGGTTTAAGTAGTTCTAGGGGACTGATGACCACAGAAGTTAAGTCCCATAGTGCTCAGAGCCATTTGAAGAGAGCAGTAGTTGTCGCAATGCGAAAATCAATAGATTTACCTGACCTCCAAAACGGCATGATGGTTGGCTTTCGGGCCAAGGGTAGAATCATTTCCCTAACGGATAAGTTTGTAAACTGTTCTCGTGCATCCGTTGTTAAAGAATAACGTGCATGGCAAAACGGCACTATCCAAAACCGGTGCGAGGCCGAAGCAACTGTTCTCCACCATGGGTAACGACGGCTGCGGAGATGTTTACGGTCGAACAGACGTGCAGCTCTTGAGCAGCTGACCACTCATATGAACCAAGGGGCTACCAACAGTGTCTCCTCAATGACCGTTCGTCGACGACAAAGGCTGAAATTTGCACGTCAGTGCCGCAATTCGACGTCCACTGAGGGGCGACTGGTGTCCTCCTCAGATGAATTACGTTTTATGCTTCATCGAACAGATAACCGTTGGCGTGTATGGCGTGAAACGTACGAAAGGAAAGGGAGGTGGCAGCTGTATGTTCTGGGGAATGTTTTCGTGACATTCCTTGTGTGATCTTGTCATTCTGGAAGACACAATGGATCAACATAAGTATTCATCTGTTCTTGAGGGCCATGTCCACCCATAATACAGTTTATTTTTCCTATGCGCGATGGCATCCTACATCAGGAAAATGCAACTCGGTCACACAGCTTGTAGTGTACGTGCGTCCTTCGAATTTGCCGTGCTCCTTTCCCCACCAAACTCCTCGGATATAAATCCAATCGTGAATCTGTGGCACCACATCCATTGTCCTGTTCGCGAAATGCATACTCAGCCCAACAACCTAGCGCAGCTGGCCATGACACTGGATTCGTCATGGCTCCACATCACTGTTGGTACCTTCCAGAACCTCATCGACTAGCACGTCTCCTAGCGCAGCTGGCCATGACACTGGATTCGTCATGGCTCCACATCACTGTTGGTACCTTCCAGAACCTCATCGACTTGCACGTCTCCTAGCGCAGCTGGCCATGACACTGGATTCGTCATGGCTCCACATCACTGTTGGTACCTTCCAGAACCTCATCGACTAGCACGTCTCCTAGCGCAGCTGGCCATGACACTGGATTCGTCATGGCTCCACATCACTGTTGGTACCTTCCAGAACCTCATCGACTAGCACGTCTCCTAGCGCAGCTGGCCATGACACTGGATTCGTCATGGCTCCACATCACTGTTGGTACCTTACAGAACCTCATCGACTTGCACGTCTCCTAGCGCAGCTGGCCATGACACTGGATTCGTCATGGCTCCACATCACTGTTGGTACCTTCCAGAATCTCATCGACTTGCACGTCTCCTAGCGTAGCTGGCCATGACACTGGATTCGTCATGGCTCCACATCACTGTTGGTACCTTCCAGAACCTCATCGACTAGCACGTCTCCTAGCGCAGCTGGCCATGACACTGGATTCGTCATGGCTCCACATCACTGTTGGTACCTTACAGAACCTCATCGACTTGCACGTCTCCTAGCGCAGCTGGCCATGACACTGGATTCGTCATGGCTCCACATCACTGTTGGTACCTTCCAGAACCTCATCGACTTGCACGTCTCCTAGCGCAGCTGGCCATCACACTGGATTCGTCATGGCTCCACATCACTGTTGGTACCTTCCAGAACCTCATCGACAGCACGTCTCCTAGCGCAGCTGGCCATGACACTGGATTCGTCAAGGCTCCACATCACTGTTGGTACCTTCCAGAACCTCATCGACTTGCACGTCTCCTAGCGCAGCTGGCCATGACACTGGATTCGTCATGGCTCCACATCACTGTTGGTACCTTCCAGAACCTCATCGACTAGCACGTCTCCTAGCGCAGCTGGCCATGACACTGGATTCGTCATGGCTCCACATCACTGTTGGTACCTTCCAGAACCTCATCGACTAGCACGTCTCCTAGCGCAGCTGGCCATGACACTGGATTCGTCATGGCTCCACATCACTGTTGGTACCTTCCAGAACCTCATCGACTTGCACGTCTCCTAGCGCAGCTGGCCATGACACTGGATTCGTCATGGCTCCACATCACTGTTGGTACCTTCCAGAACCTCATCGACTAGCACGTCTCCTAGCGCAGCTGGCCATGACACTGGATTCGTCATGGCTCCACATCACTGTTGGTACCTTCCAGAACCTCATCGACTTGCACGTCTCCTAGCGCAGCTGCCCATGACACTGGATTCGTCATGGCTCCACATCACTGTTGGTACCTTCCAGAACCTCATCGACTTGCACGTCTCCTAGCGCAGCTGGCCATGACACTGGATTCATCATGGCTCCACATCACTGTTGGTACCTTCCAGAACCTCATCGACTAGCACGTCTCCTAGCGCAGCTGGCCATGACACTGGATTCGTCATGGCTCCACATCACTGTTGGTACCTTCCAGAACCTCATCGACTTGCACGTCTCCTAGCGCAGCTGGCCATGACACTGGATTCGTCAAGGCTCCACATCACTGTTGGTACCTTCCAGAACCTCATCGACTTGCACGTCTCCTAGCGCAGCTGGCCATGACACTGGATTCGTCATGGCTCCACATCACTGTTGGTACCTTCCAGAACCTCATCGACTAGCACGTCTCCTAGCGCAGCTGGCCATGACACTGGATTCGTCATGGCTCCACATCACTGTTGGTACCTTCCAGAACCTCATCGACTTGCACGTCTCCTAGCGCAGCTGGCCATGACACTGGATTCGTCATGGCTCCACATCACTGTTGGTACCTTCCAGAACCTCATCGACTTGCACGTCTCCCAGCGCTCCACATTGCAAGTGGTGGCTATTCAGAACTTTGGCAGGTGGACACATCTAGTGACTGGACCTATGTCGTCTTCAACGAAACCCAGCAATATTTGCACTCGCGCCAGAAGGCCGAATAAACATCGACCAAAGTGTATCTGTGGATTCCGACATCTACTTCAAAACGGCATGGTCCTGCCACTTGGGGTCTGTGCTTTTCTTCTAGTGAGCCAGCGCATAAACTGGAGAGCGAAAACAGCAGTGAGTCACTAGCACTTGAAGCGAGGTCTACCAGAAAGACAAGCCGTGGTGCGTACGTCACAGCACGTGACACTGAAGGTCTTCTGGGTGCCAGCAGTCGTCTCCGGCGAGGAACGAGTAAATATGTCATACAAGTTTAATAATTCCCTACAGTTCATTTAAATGCATGTAAGGTCTCGATAGCACACGAGAAATCTAAGAAATTTAGTGGATGACGTTTCAGTTACATATTGACTTACCGTGAGCTCTGCACGAGCCGAGCGTTCACAAGTGTGGCGGACAAGATGGCTAGTGTCACGTCACAAGTACGCTTCAGAGGCCCTATATCTCGTTGGCCCTACACTTGAAGATAGCGAGCAGATAACTCGTGGAAATATTGAGCTGTTTGCACAACACTGTCAGAATCAACGTCCATGAACCACTTAAATAGGTTGTGCATTATTGAGAAAGCAAGGGAGTGTCGCGAAGAATTGATGAAGGAACAATTACCTGAAGAATTGACGAAGCAATTGAATTACCCAGTAGGGTTGCCACCATTGGCATGTCGAAAGTCGGAACATTTCAAACATTAGTACTAATTATACAAACTGCGCAATTCTTACTAAAATTCGTCATTGTTCATCCTCACACCAAAACCAAACTATCAAACTACAAAAACTTTAAAAGTTAACAGTATTTACCTGATATAATGGCGAAAATCGATGGGCATGGGCAGGAACTTATAGACATACTGATTTAGCGGCGTTATAAGTTTCTTCTCCTGTAGATCATCCTGATATAAGTCTATAAAGCTCAAATTATACCTTATTTTAACAAGAAGTTAATTTTCCACACATTTCATCGTAACTTTGTTTCGCTTTTCAGTTGACAGTTTTCTCTTTACGGAAATCATTGTTTACTTGTGCATTGCCAACAGGAATAGAAATACAAACTCTACTGTCTGTAATAAGTCTAGGGCTGCAGTTTTACTTTGATCTGTTGGTAAGTCTGAAGTTTTAAAAATTTCAATGACACTTCTTAACTCTGGGAATTCAATTCGTCGCAGTGTACTTGTATACTATGGTCGCATGCAATATCCATATACCTATCAAAGGTCGTCTCGTCTTTCAAGCTCTGGACATCGAATTTCTTAAAAGGCGAGATTTCGAAGTTAAACCACTTAAATGAATAATTTAAGATTTTCTGTTAAACGATAGGAGCGTCTTTCCTAAATTTGTATCGTCTAATTTGCGCAAGCTCTTCAAATTTTGATCGACATTAAAACGATAAAAACCGTCTTCTAATCTAGATTCAAGGTTTTTCTTCAAGAATCCTATAATGTCAGAGATCTGTGGGTTGCGTTTTTCAAGTTTTAACTTGTAACAAAACTCATCTAGTTACGTATGAACTGCATATAATAAAAGGTAAGTGACCATTGATCTTCTTCTTCCACGCCTGTCATGAAAGGCCTTCTTGAGAAAGAAAGCACGATAAAATACCTTTCTGGTGACTTAGTACACGCTCCAGAGCCGGCAAGAAGGACAACCACTGTACAGGACTATGCCATAAAATTGTTGAATATTGTTGTTCAACAAATTCATTTTCTTGAGTTGTTTAGTTTTCTTACTAGAAAATGAGAACTCATTGTAGACTTTCAATATAGATTTTCAATACTATACTCTCTACGTTGGCAACGGTCTTGCCGCAGTGGATACACCGGTTCCCGTGAGATCACCGAAGTTAAGCGCTGTTTGGCGTGGCCGGCGCTTGGATGGGTGACGATCCAGCCGCCATGCGCCGTTGCCATTTTTCAGGGTGGACTCAGCCTCGTGATGCCAATTGAGGAGCTACTCGACCGAATAGTAGCGGCTTCGGTCAAGAATACCATCACAACGACCGGGAGAGCGGTGTGCTGACCCCACGCCCCTCCTATCGGCATCCTCCTCAAAGGATGACACGGCGGTCGGATGGTCCCGGTAGGCCACTCGTGGCCTGAAGACGGAGTGCTGGTTTTATACCCTCTACGTTGAATTTAATCATTTCGTAAGCGTTTTTGGCCATATTGTGTTTAATATGAAAGTTAAAATTAGCTTCAATTATATTACTATTAAAACCTTAAAATTTTGAAAAACTGAGTGACGTTTTCCATAGTTCACTGCTGCATTGTCGGCACCGGGCCCTCATATATTAGGGACCTCCAAACTGTGTTCATCTAAAATAAACTTAAGTGTCACGAAAATAGCAGCTGATGTTTCATGACCATCGTCATAGCAACTCAGTAGTATCTTCTTCACCCTACATACGCCAGAAAAATGCTTTATCGACACAGGAAGGCAACTAATATTACTTTTATTGGAAGCATCTGTCCGAGCACATGTCTCATCTTTTGATTCACTTTCTACAAGTTCTAACCACTGTGGAGCCAACATATGTATCAGCATTTCACGTTTTGTTTGCTCACAATGAAGTTTTGAACTTCTGTTCAAGTCTTTGAAAAATGTATTGCTAGCTTAATATCATAATCAGTAGGAAGATAACTATGCTTATGCATAGCTCCGTGATTTGCAAGTGACAGTTTGGCTGCTGAGACTTCATTGTTAAGAGAAGACTGTTTTCCACTAAAAAACTTTGCAATTGATTTACTTTTGCAAGTTGATACAAGAGTAAGTTTACGCTTCTCGCTTGATAAATGCTTGCTCAGTTTTTATTGAAAAGAAATCAGGAAACGCTTCGATTCCGTGGCAAAAGGAGGTGCGCTGGGTCAAGTAAGCCAATTGGCAGAAACCAGTAAAACGAGAAAACTCAGTTAAGCGATACTGTTTCTTGAACAACGATATAGAAGCTGGATAAAATAACGGGCGCTCTTGACGACATTATATACAACGAGAAACGTTCAATGGCAAACCGCTTAACACGAAATATCGGTGAACCGACAATATACTATGTGATTTCATATATGTTTTTTCGCGTAACATAATACAAATATCTTTTAAACCTGTGTTACACATGTCCACTGCAGCGTACAGCTGCTATCGGTCGCTTTTTTGGGGCTTTCTATCAGTCGTGAGGCTGCAAATGCACCCAGTCCACCCCAGTGAACAGTCTCCGCTGATGCTGTATTCTGAGTGCGTTTGCAGAATGCAGCCTCGCGACCGATTGAAAACCCCAAAAAAGCAACCGTTAGCAGCTTTACAGTGCATTGGGCATGTGTTCCACAGGGTTAGAAAGAGAAGAGTTCTCAGACTGGTTTCTACAGTTACGACGTCACCCAAATTGTTTGACAATTTTGTTTTTTGTTACAGCGAACAAATTATACAATAGTTGCTACTGCTGATGTGTTACCGCTTGCCTTTGGGTGCAGCCATTGTCAAAACGCTTCATTCAGTTTTAGAATTCAGTTATGTTTATGTGTGCTTGTGTGTATGTGTGACAAAGTTGGTGGATTGTTTGACGAAATGGGTGAAGTTTATGCCTGATAAACTTCTGAAGATAGACGACGAAAAACGGGAGTCGAAAACCGTAAATAATATGGCATATTTAACTCTGAGCTGTCGATTATGATGAATAGTAGAGACTACGTTACGGAAATATCCGAGCTTAGTATGTTCGGCCCGAGAGAAAACGAAAGATAGCGGCTAAAAACAGAGATGTAGTAATGGACGGCATTGCTCGTTTGATCAAAACAAGTTAAGTCTCAGAATTCTCCCTTTTTATTGCTGGAAAGAGTTGACAAACGTGCCAAACAAGTCGATACTGAATTTTCTGCAACTTCATCCTGCATCGATCGTTTCGACATAAGGAATGGCACACTTTTAAAACAAAATGTTGCGGGTAAGCTAACAAAGTTTTACTGACTATGACACCAGACTGGTTTGCAGTCTACTTTGATTTTAACAGGTGAACAGCATGACGACAAAGGCGTCTACTACGCCGACGAAGCTGGCTTTTTTACCTCTGCTTAAACAAGAAAACTTTATCGTTTAAGCGGCAATCGTTTTCAAGAGGGAAAATCATAAGCAAAGAATTTCGGTAGCGGTGGGCTGCAATTCTGATGGACCTCAAAGACTACTTTTCTATGTCACTGGGAAAATCTTGAAACACAGTGTCTTAAAATTCAAACATTACCATTGACGTTTTCTGATTTTGACTTTTAAGTGTTCGTTCTTGAATGTTTGCTTGAGCAAAGAATCTTTTAAAACATTTTTTCATACTAAAATTGCAATGAGATGTGTATGAGAGAATCTGAGAATAAAAATTCAGCAGTTGGCACGTTATATAGTTTAGAGCGCTGCGGATGGCTTCTAACGACCGAAACCGATCAGCGTCACTTACATTTTCTTGCAGCCGTGATTGAAATGAATAACCAATTATGTACGGTACACAGATCACTGTAACTAGTGGATCTGTCTTTGGACACTTAGGGAAAGTGAAGCGGGTAATGTAAATTTGGTTCAGAAAACAACTTGTGACCACTGAATGACAGTACTTCACGGAGTCCTGATAGTAGTACGTACTTCGTTTCGTTAATATTTGAAGTGAAATGAAATGAAATGATCGTATGGCATTGTTGGCCGGGAGGCCCCATGCGGGGAAGTTCGGCCGCCGTATTGCAAGTCTTTTTTAGTTGACGCCACTTCGGCGACTTGCGAGTCAATGATGATGAAGAACGCACACCACCCAGTCATCACGAGGCAGAGAAAATGTAGGTAACCTCAGAACGCGTAGTGCAAAGAAATACAAGTAATACGTTAAATTTAAATTTACAATCTTATGGCATGTGGCCGGGAGACCTCCCTAACTCGGTTTGCTCCCTGTCCGGTTCTGTTTGCGAATTACTACAAAAACAAGTGAATTGAGCAAACAATGTCCCTCAGAATTACTGAGATACTTAAAAGTATTCCGCCTGGTATGAAAAATTCATGAGACAGGCGAAATACGCTCATATTTTAAGAAGAATGTAATGATTCCAATTTCAATTATCTATGCTGATTTGAATATCATGTCTACCGAACAATCAGTATAATGAGTCACGGTTGCAAAGTACTATTACGAAATATTTACAGAATAATTGGAAAATTGGTAGAAATCGACAACGGAAAGGACCAGAATGAAATTTTCACTCTGAAGCGGATTGTCGCTGATATGAAACTTACTGGCACATTAAAACTGCGTGCGTTACTGAGACTCGAGCTCGGGACCTTTGTCTTTCGCGGTGCTCAACCGACTGAGCAACCCAAGCACGATTCACGAGCCGTCCTCACAGCTTCAACTCTGCCGGTACCTCGCCTCCTACCTTCCAAACTTCACAGAAGCTCTCCTGCAAAACTAGCACTCCTGGAAGAAAGGATATTACTAAGACATAGCTTAGCCACAGCCAAGGCAGAACTGAATCTGTGAGGAGAGTTCGTGAATCGTGTTTGGGTAGCGTAGCTGGTAGAGCACGTGCCCGCGAAAAGCAAAGGACCAGAGTTCGAGTCTCGATCTGACACACAGATTTAATCTGCCAGAAAGTTCCAACGGAAAAGACCAGTTTGGGTTCTGGAGGAGTGCAGGAACACACGAGGCAATAATGAATCTACGACCCCCGCTTAGAAGGTAGTTTAAAGAAAGGCAAACCTACGTTTGTAGCATTTGTGGATTCAGACAAATCTTTTGACAATGTTGACTGGAATAGACTCACTGAAATTTTGAAACTAGCAAGGATAAAACACAGGACGCGAAAGGATATCTAGAACTTCTACAGACACCAGACTGCAGTCAAAAGGATCGAAAGGCTTAAAAAGGAAGTAGTGGTTGGAAAGAGAGTGAGACAGGTTTGTAGCCTATCCCCAATATTATCCAATGTTTACACACAACAAGCAGCAAACAAAGCAAGGAGGAATCTGGAAAGCGAATTAGCCTTTAGCTGGAATAAATAATAAACTTGAAGTTTGCCGATGACACTGTAATTCTGTCAGATACGGCAAAAGATATGGAAAAGCACTCAAATGAAATAAATAGTGTCTTCAAAAAATCCTTGGATAAATGTCGGCACTAGTAAAAGAAAAGTGATTAAATGTAGTAAACTTAAAGCAGGTGATGCTGATAGAATTAGATTAGGAAATGAGGCACAAAGGGAGTAGATAAGTTTTGCTATTTGGTCAAAATAACTAACGATGGTTAAAGAGGAGAGCATATAAAATGCATACGCAATAGAAAGAAAAGCATTAGACAAAAAGAGAAATTTGCTAAAACCGAATGTAAATTGAAATGTTGGGAAGTCTTTCGTGAAGGTATTTGTCTGGAGAGTAGCCATTTGCAGAAATGGAAGACGGACAATAAATAGTTGCAAGAAGAAAATACAATCTTCTGATTGTGGCACTGCGGAGGAATGCTGAAAATTAGATGGGTAGATGAAACAACTAATGAGGAGATACCGAATAGAACTGAAAAAATAAGAAATTTATGGTACAACCTGATTAAAAGAAAAGGAATCAAGGAGTTATGACTTTAGTAATGAAAGGAGATGCGGGAGGTAAAAGAGGCAGAGAAAGATCAAGGCTTGCCACAGTAATCAGGTTCAAATGAATGTAGGTTTCAGTAGTTATGCAGTGATGATCTTTGCAGGACAGAGTAGTGTGGATAAATGCATTAAATCCATCTTCGGGTTGAAAACCACAACAACGGTAATGGTTTCAGATTGACAAGCACTATTCAAGAATCGGTCGAAGGAGTGTTTAGTGAAACATTCCTGATGTGGAAAAATTACATTTTCTAAAGATTTATCTAATAAGTCCTCGTCTGGCACCTGCTTCTACTGCAATTTATTCTATATCGTCGAATCGCTTCAGGTATCATCTGACTGTTACTCCCAGATGATTAGTGATAGTTACTGTATCAAGTGATTTATCGTCAGCAATGTAATCGAGCAGTAACTGTTCGTTTTCCCCTATTTAAGGTTGAAATTTTAAATTTATTTACGCTGAGGATCAACTTACTGTCAGACAAGCGTTGATTCTGTCCATGGTTCTCTGCATTATGCTACACTGTCACCGTGTTATTGTGTTACAAGGTTCATATATACAACAGCATCATCCGCCAACAGCCTTGCGGAGTTTTTCATCAAATCATGTATGTATACTGGGTCTCTCACAATCTCTTGGTGCATTCCCAAAATTTTTTCTACATCTAACGATTTCGTTTCGATGTGATGACTCCTGTAAGCTAGGAGATCTTAAATTCGGTATATGCTATAAACTAGTCTTGTGATTGCCTATATGGTGCCCCAAACTATGCTGAAGTTACCTGCGAAAACCCCATGAGAATTCGTCTAGTAGTTTTGGAGATTAACTTGTTCAAAGGCAAACAGACATACACGACGTTTTTACAGATTTTTATTAGTGTAGACAGATTTATAAACCTTGCTGTTGTCGTGGCAAGCGATTTTGTCGTGGGAAGGGACCTTATAAAAAGGGAGGGTGGTTCTTGCTTAAATTCTGCTTGATCCTGCTGTCTCCCTAGCTAAACAACCGAGGAACACAGCGCTGCCTGCTCAGTTGCTGTTCGTTAACATTTCACTATCGACAAGATCTGACGTTGGTCGTCTTCGGTAGTGTGGCGTTGCGAGTTGTTTACAATGTTTGTTGTCTTTCAGCATGCGGCGTCTCTTAGTTTTGTCGCTGGAGCTCCTCCGCCCATGTTGCCGTGCACAGTGATCTGTCGTTCCGTTTGTGCTTGGAAAATGGTCGGGGGTCCACCTGTCGAAATATAGATTGCTGTTTACACTTTATCCGGCTGTATTCCGGAATGTTACTCGAACAGCTTTAATTTGTTTCATTTCCCCCTGGGCAAAATATAATTGTTAAAATATACTAAGTTGGTAAGAAAGGATTTTTTATAAGAGATAGAATGTTTGAGAGTATAAATAAATATGGGAAAAGCCATACTTCCGATGTGTGCACAACGAAGGAGGCAAATTTCAGAGGAGGAGGCATGGCCTTGTCTTCAGTCGCGTTGCTATGAAGAGTGATTGTGCGGTTTAGTGTTGTGTTTGTGTTGCTAAGGATGAAATGAAATGAGAATCACTACTGACACATAGCCTTCTCCTTTCGAGGCTGAGTTTAATGCCCCATCCGACGAGGGAATCACTGACAAAAGTATTATGTGCTGTACAGTTGAGCAAGAGCTGATGACCAAACATTGGGATTGAAAATTTCTTTCTCCCACAGCATGACAGCCAGGCACTTCCGTAGCGAGCTCGACAACACTCGAGTGAGACGACAATACCCGCTATGGCGTTGGAAAATAGGAGTCAACTACACTTATGCTCATAAATTAAGGATAGTTGCAGAATGTGGTGCCACACAACGTAGCACGACACAAAACTGGCGCTAATAGCATAGGAACATACGGAACACATACGACACAGATCTGTAAGTCCACGGTATTGGTGATAAGTTGAGAAAACTGTCCCGAAACACATGTGCTACAAAACGCCACTGTTTCCTGTGCATGTACCCCGACATCAATATGGGATATGATCACCGTGCACACGTACACAGGCCGCACAACGGGTTGGCTTACTCTGAATCAAGTGGTCGAGCAGCTGCTGGGGTATAGCCTCCCACTCTTGCACCAGTGCCTATCGGAGATCCTGAAGTGTCGTAGAGGTTTGAAGACGTGCACCGATACGTCGACCGAAAGCATCCAAGACGTGCTCTATGGGGTTTAGGTCTGGAGAACAGGCAGGCCACTCCATTCGCCTGATATCTCCTGTTTCAAGGTACTCCTCCACGATGGCAGCTCGGTGGGGCCGTGCGTTATCATTCATCAGGAGGAAGGTGGACATACTGGTGCAAAATGACGTCCCGATACGGCTGACCTGTTACAGTTCCTCTGTCAAAGACATGCAGGGGTGTACATGCACCAATCATAATCCCGCCCCACACCATCAAACCACGACCTCCATACAGATCCCCTTCAAGGACATTAAGGGGTGGGTATCTGATTCCTGGTTCACGCCAGAAGAAAACCCGGCGAGCATCACTGTTTAGACTATACCTGGACTCGTCCGTGAACATAACCTGGGACCACTGTTCCAGTGACCATGTACTGTGTTCTTGACACCAGGCCTTACGGGCTCTCTTGTGACCAGGGGTCAGTGGAATGGACCTTGCTGGTCTCTGGGCGAATAAACCATGTCTATTCAGTCGTCTGTAGACTGTGTGTCTGGAGACAACTGTTCCAGTGGCTGCGGTAAGGTCCCGAGCAAGGCTGACAGCAGTACTCCGCGGCCGTCTGCGGGCACTGATGGTGAGATATCGGTCTTCTTGTGGTGTTGTACACTGTGGACGTCCCGTATTGTAGCGCCTGGACACGTTTCCTGTCTGCTGGAATCGTTGCCATAATTTTGAGATCTCACTTCGTGGCACACGGAAGGCCCGTGCTACGACTTGCTGTGTTTGACCAGCCTCCAGTCGCCCTAGTATTCTACCTCTCATAACGTCATCAATATGTGTTCTTTGAGCCATTTTCAACACACAGTCACCATTATCCCGGCTGAAAACGTCTGCACGCTTACTCGGTGCACCGTAGTCTGACATGCACCTCTGCGTATGTGGACTGCTGTCAGCGCCACCGCAAGTCAAATGCACCGCATGGTCATACCCCGAGGTGATTTAAAGCCGCAAGCTGCCCACCAGAGCGTTGTTTCACCATGTATCAGCATTATCCTTAATTTATGAGCATGAGTGTAGTACATTTTGTCCGAATCGGAAACAGTTGAACAATTAAATGACACATACAATTAGTGGTCTACAATGAATGAAAATTAAAGTTTTTCGAACAAGAACTAGACGAACCGTCAGCTTTCGTTGCCGAAGAGTATCACTGGTGCCTCGTAAAAGAGAGACCATGGGTTCGAACCATGCCACGAATATGGTTGTAAGTTTTGTATGTTTTCTACACGGTCCAGTTACATTAATGTCACCACGTATCAAAAGCTTGAATAACCACCGTTTGTAGCGTGGACATGCAGGAAGAGAGTCGGTGAGTTTTGGAATGTACTGACACGAATGGGGAGCCATGCCGACTCCAGTGCTGTGGCGAGCTGCGTCAGGTTTCTCAGTTGAGGATCCCCGATACGAACAGCCCGATAGAGGTGGTCCCACAGATTCTCGATTGTGTTTAAATAAGGGGAATCTGTTGGCCAGGCGAGTACACTAAACCCATCCTGGTGCTCTTCGGGTCACGCACTTACGCTGCCAGCGGAGCGCTACGTTGCATTGTTCTGCTGGTAGATGTCCTCGTACCGAGGAGAAAACAAACTACATTTAGGTGTGGACTTGGTCCCCAAGGATAGATGCATACTTGCGTTGATTCATTGTGCCTTCCAGAATGGCGAAATTACCCAGAGAATGCCACGAAAACGTTCCCCAGAGCATAATGCTTTCTGCTTTTAGAAGTTTCACGCTGAAACGCCAACAGCCGTCTGTCCAGTGGATCGTGAGAAGTGATTCATCTGGAAAGGTCACCTGTCGGCACTCAGTGGACGTGCATTCGCGGTATTGGCGTGCCAATTCAAGCCTTCGTCGCCGATAAACAGCTGTAGGCATGGGTACATGAACCGGGCACCTACTGCGGAGGCCCATGGGCAGCAACGTTCCTGAACGGTCGTTGAGTAGACACCGTTGGTAGCCTCTTGGTTCATCTGGGGTGTCAGTTGATCAATAGCTGCTCGTCTATTCTCCTGTACACATCTCTGCTGCCGTAGTTCACCGCTGTCATCAATGGCACTTGGTGCACTACAGTCACTTCGGCGCCAGTTATGGATAGCGCGATTTTGCCAAGGACGACATACTTTAAACGCGGCGGCACGTGAACAGTTTACCAACTTAGCCGTTTTGAAAATGTTTCGACCACTGGCCCGAAAGCCAATGACTATGCCCTTTTGGACGTCAAACAAATCGCTCCACTCCTGCAGTACGACAACACTTGCACTGTTTCCACCAACACGTTTTGTATCCCTCCGCTGCTAACAGTAATATCAGAAAATTGAGTCCGCCTTGACGCAAAACACCTTGTTATTCGTTTATTTCTTTTATTCTTCCAAACTAGTTTCGGCGACAAATATCACCATCATCAGTGGTTTTTTTTTAAATCTTATTTATTGTATGGTACAGCATGTTTTAAGCAATTATTGTCGCTGTTTGTGACATATTTTCTGTGCCCTTTTTTCTGTTGCCGTTTTTTACTTAGCGAACATCATGTCATGTTCATTGGACGGTATGTAGCTGCTTTTATACACAGAAAAACAAAACTTTCGCACTTTGTTTCTGATCCAGATGCCACTACATACCGTCCGTGAGTAGTTAACGCAAGTTGATATCGAACATAATTGGTGGTCACATTAATGTGACTGGACTATGGCTACAGCTAATAGATATGAAACGATAATATGGGACACAGCCATAAGTTATACGAGAGTTAAGCGTAAACAAACAAAACAAAAACAAAGAAAAACACACACACACAGAAAGTTACGTAATGAAATTTTTGCTGGCACACTGAAGTCTCCGTTAGGCAATAGTATAGCACCGTGCTGGGAGCTCCAACACAAAATGGGGCAACCGACTAATAAGTTTCGCGTATCGTAAGGCACTTTGTTTTCTGCATTTGAAGGGGAACAACGCTCTGATCATCTATACTGCGTTGGCGGAAGGGTGCACCATCATACGACACCGTGATTAAACTCAGACCCTTCCAGAGTTGTCAGACAGGTCTGAATGACGAAGAACGAAGTGGCAGACCAAATCTCTTTGAATCGCAAGAGAAGTAGAGGCTCCTGATGCTCAAAAACCGTCCTATAAGAACCGAGATGACAGTGGAAAAGGTGAAAATCCATCATGGAGCAGTTTTCATCATCGTGTACGATATCTCCAACATGACAAAGATCGCCACCCGCTCGTTCCGTGAGTGCCGGCACCCACCCAAAACACCACCGAATCCAGACAGCAGCGGAGATGTTGCAGATGGGTCAGGCCAACTCAGATTACTTTTTTAGCAGCCAAGTCACCATGCACGAGTCTCTGGTGTATCACATGACCTCGTGACAAAGGAGCAACGCAAGCAGTGGATACGTGTGGATTCACCACCGCCGAAAAAAGCGAAGGCCCAAGCATCACCGAGCAAGTTGACACAGGGTGCTTTTTCGGAGTGTCTTGACGCCGTGGTAATACATAGTGGTAGACCATGAAGAGACGGTTGCATAACGAACATTTCCAGAATGCCGTCGAAGTCATTGTCGACATAAAACCTTTCCTGAACAGTCAACTTTCAGACTTGTTCTATACTGGTCACCGCCAAGTTATCCATCGGTGGGAAAAAATGTGGCACATTGAAGGGTGTGTAAGTAGAGGAAAACTGACACAATCACCAAATTTCAGGTCGCGGTTTGATTTTTTTCGAGGTGATGATTAAAACTTTGACTACTCTCCATAGTGACTGAAAACATCAATCTGGCAAAATTTGCAACAACTGCTGCATGTATTTCATTGCTTCCGCTTATCATTCTGCCAAGTTCCTCGCCTCTCTCTTTGTTAATGTCTGTTATAGTTCATTTTTACGGCAATCGGACTAGCGAACTCAAGTATCGGAGCTTCACATAAAGGTCATCCTTTTGTTAAGAAAATTACCTGGACATGTGCTTAGGACGAATACGTGACTCTTAGACGTAGCGAATATTGAAGTTATCTAATCAAACAATGAGAAATGTCACTTTGAAATGATAACAATGCAACTCAAACTGCCGGCCGGTGTGGCCGTGCGGTTCTAGGCGCTTCAGTCTGGAACCGCGTGACCACTACGGTCGCAGGTTCGAATCCTGCCTCGGGCATGGACGTGTGTGATGTCCTTAGGTTAGTTAGGTTTAAGTAGTTCTATGTCTAGGGGACTGATGACCTCAGCTGTTAAGACCCATAGTGCTCAGAGCCATTTGAACCAGCTCAAACTCTTTGGTTTATTATTCCTTTTGCACGTAACACACTTCGGTAACAATGCTTATGTTAAAAAAAAATGGTTCAAATGGCTCTGTGCACTATGGGACTTAACTTCTGAGGTCATCAGTCCCCTAGAACGTAGAACTACTTATACCTAACTAACCTAAGGACATCACACACATCCATGCCCGAGGCAGGATTCCAACCTGCGACCGTAGCAGTCTCGCGGTTCCAGACTGTGCTTATGTTCATCCCGCCTTATTTAGCAGTTACGTTTGTTTCACTTCACACTGAAGCAATCTTTGCTGCGTTGCGTATTCACATTGATTGTGCAGGTAATCACTGATCACAGAAGCACTTTCCATTTACGTTTTACTAATAATGTTTCTCCACACCAATACAGATACTCAAACACGTCACAGCGTCAACCGTAAAACCCTTAATTAATCCTCTCCTTATCTCCACACTACCTTACTTTAATGAAAGGCGATACATAGATAGTAGAATTTTTCCAGAATGAGATTTTTACTCTGCAGCGGAGTGTGCTCTGATATGAAACTTACTGGCACATTAAAACTGTGTGCCGGACCGAGACTCGAAATCTGGACCTTTGCCTTTCGCGGACAAGTGCTCTACCATCTGAGCTACCCAAGCACGAAACACACACCGTCCTCACAGCTTTACTTCTGCCAGTATGTCGTCTCCTACCTTCCACAGAATCTCTTCTCCGAAACTAAGGCAAAGGTCCCGAGTTCGAATCTCGATCCGGCACACAGTTTTAATCTGCCAGGAAGTTTCAGTAGAATGTTTATTTAAAACGATTCACGGGGAATAAATTGGCAGAAAAGGCACATTTCGATAAAAATTTCTTGGAGGACAAGACGTAAGAACAATAAGTGATTTCGAACAGGTAAGATAACCTGGAAAACCGTGAATGTGCAATTTGTTGAAATCTCATCACACCTAGATTCAGTCGAGTTATATACACTGCCACTGAAAGCCACAAAAGGTAATTTTGCAAGGTTGCGTTTTTTTGCCACAGAGCAGTATTAACATATGAGAGTAAAGTAGGAACAATGTAATGAACACAGAACGCAAACAACTGCAACATGCAAAACGGTAGACAAAAATGTTCTTCGTTTTATCCAACTTAACGTGTTTGCACACACACTCCGGCAATTGGTTAATGTGCTCAGTATGGGATATGTCCACCCCTGGCAGGAATACAGGTCTGACAACGACGGGGCATGCTGTGAATGATGTCATCAATGTCATGTTGAGGCAGTAACGCCCATTCTTCCCGCAGACTGCTCGCAAGTTTTGGAGAGTGGTTGGTAGAAGCTTACGTGATGTAACCCGTCCCTCTAGTGCATTATAGACATGCTCTATGGGATTCAGATAGGAGAGCGAGCAGGTCAGGCCACGCGTGCAATATCTTCCGTTTCCAAGAAAACATCAACCACCCGTGCTTTATGAGATCGAACATTATCGTGGATCAATACGACGTCTGGGACCACAGGTCCTAGCCGATTGAGCCGTATAATTTCGTGAACAGGGGTTCGTGTGGGAAACATAATCCCTACCCACACCATTAGGAATCCTCCTCGGTATCCGTCTCTTGCCACAGTATTTGGGCCAGAAATCGTATTCCACGTTCCCTCCAGATGAGAATATATTGAGAGCCACCCTCCAGACTAAATCAGGACTCATCTGTGAAAACATCATTGGCCCACTGTTCGACCGCCCAGGTGGCGTATTGATGACTCCTCTTTAGACGTTCTCTGCTGTGAAGACACGTCAAACAGCATGTCTCCGACAAATAAAGGCCACTCTGCCGAAACCTGCACACCGTTTGCTTCGATGAAACACGTCCAATGGATGCAGAGAGCTCACGTGCCAGATGCCGTGCAATACCAAGGCGGTAATGTCGTACCCTTACATCTAAATAAATGTTCTCTCTTCTGAAGTCACACGTGGTGGACCCTGCCATGGTTTTCGGGATACAGTATCGGTCTCTATAAACTGTCGCCACATCCGAAAAACAACAGAACGATTCACGTAAAGCCATCAGTCGAAATCAGTTTGCGACTGTCCTGCTTCCTTTCTTCCTATGACCCCCCACCGCAGAGAGTCTGGTAGACTTCTTCTCTGTGCCATACAGCACTGTCTTTGACTGTGTACACTGCGACTGTAGACGTGGGGTTACCCGGCAAACACTACCTCGTTTCATGGGTGCCCTGGCGTTATCGTTGGCATGGTTATACGTTGACCGGAATGCCATTTTCCGTGCATAACACGACCGCACGGACACCTGCTTGACTGTTTGTATGATTATATCCGTGGATTAGATAAAGGACGGGGAAATAGCGGTTTGTTGCTTTAATTTTAGACACCAGTGTAAGTTGAACCAGTACTCAACCAACAAGATTTCGGAGCCTATTCAGGGATGTTTTCTGAATATTTCGCTATAAGGGGCGTGTCAGCTCGTTTCAGGGTAATAGCATTTCGTTAGATATCTTATTCCCACTTATCTTTGCATCAGTATTGCACTGAAAATTTCTGCACAACAGTGAAAATGACTACGACATATGCTGCGCGTCTTGTTCTGAAACAAACGTGTGCTAGTCACTCATGGTACATGCAGCTGACAACAATAATGTCAACATTACACTTTATCCTCAAGCTTGAACTCAGTACTACTCGACTCTATCTCGAGGTTCTTTTTTTTTTAAATTTTTTTAGACTACAGTGGAAAAAGAAACACAACGACGCTATGCTAAGCTATTCCAGGTGCGAAGGCAACCATATCACAGCACTTTTACATCTGGGTGTTGCCTCAATTAAAATTTTGACTATTACTTGTAATGGCCGAAAATCTGAACGTGGACGAAAATGGTATACTGTTTATAGTATCCTCTTGACCTAATTTTGTTTGTACATTTCAGCTGAAGTAGCTTTCTGCATGGGGGGGGGGGGGGCGTTCTTTACAGGGCCGAGATGCATTCTTGAAGTTGCATTCACCAACTTAGTTGCCCACCGTAAAGGAGGCAGGGAGAGAATCCCAGCTACAGACTTCAGCAGCTATAGGAAAATGGCCTACTTCCACGTTTCCCACGGTTATGCCAAAAGGTAATACACATAGTCTCACAGGAGGAATGGTTAATATTCAGGGGTATGACAGAAACGATCATTCGAAGCAAAACAGTCTAGCAGTCAAGGACAATGCATACCTTAAGAGCTATGAGCACTTGTTGAGTGGAAGAGATGTGTTTCACAGTAGCAAAGATGAAGAAGTGCTGATAGTTCTCAAAGTGTGCACCCTAGAGCCCATGTTTACTGGACAGTATTTCTCGTTTTCCTCCACACTCGCTCATACCAAAATACGGAAAGCAAGGACCTTGCGTTAGAGAAGATTTGTTTCACACTGTCGATGATGCTGAAGTGTTTATAGCTACACTACTGGCCATTAAAATTGCTATACCACGAAGATGACGTGCTACAGACGCGAAATTTAACCAACAGGAAGAAGATGCTGTGATATGCAAAAGATTAGCTTTTCAGAGCATTCACACAGGGTTAGCGCCGGTGGAGACACCTGCAACGTGCTGACATCAGGAAAGTTTCCAAACGATTTCTCATACACAAACAGCAGTTGACCGGCGTTGCCTGGTGAAACGTTGTTGTGATGCCTCGTGTAAGGAGGAGAAATGCGTACCATCACGTTTCCGACTTTGATAAAGTCAAAAGTTGCCTATCGCAACTGCGGATTATCGTATCGCGATCCAATGACTGTTAGCAGAATATGGAATCGGTGGGTTCGGGAGGGTAATACGGAACGCCGTGCTGGATCCCAACGGCCTCGTATCACTAGCAGTCGAGATGACAGGCATCTTATCCGCATGGCTGTAACGGATCGTGCAGCCACGTCCCGATCCCCGAGTCAACAGATGGGGACGTTTGCAAGACAACAACCATCTGCACGAACAGTTCGACGACGTTTGCAGCACCATGAACAATCAGCTCGGAGACCTTGGATGCGGTTACCCTTGACGCTGCATCAGAGACAGGAGCGCCTGCGATGGTGCACTCAACGACGAACCTGGGTTTACGAATGGCAAAACGTCATTTTTCCGGATGCATCCAATTTCTGTTTACAGCATCATGATGGCCGCATCCGTGTTTGGCGTCATCTCGGTGAACGCACATTGGAAGCGTTTATTCGTCATCGCCATACTGGCGTATCACCCGGCGTGATGGAATGGGGTGTCATTGGTTACACGTCTCAGTCACCTCTTGTTCGCATTGACGGCTCTTTGAACAGTGGACGTTACATTTCAGATGTGTTACGGCCCCTTGGCTGTACCCTTCATTCGATCCCTGCGAAACCCATTTCAGCAGGATAATGCACGACCGCATGTTGCAGGTCCTGCACGGGCCTTTCTGGATACAGAAAATGTTCGACTGCTGCCCTGGCCAGCACATTCTCCATATCTCTCACCAACTGAAAATGTCTGGTCAATGGTGGCCGAGCAACTGGCTCGTCACAATACGCCAGTCACTACTCTTGATGAACTGTCGTATCGTGTTTAAGCTACATGGCCAGCTGTACCTGTACACGCCATCTAAGCTCTGTTTGACTCAATGCCCCGGTGTATCAAGGCCGTTATTACGGCCAGAGGCGGTTGTCCTGGGTACTGATTTCTCAGGATCTATGCACCCAAACTGCGTGAAAATGTAATCACGTGTCAGTTCTAGTATAATATATTGGTCAATGAATACTCGCTTATCATCTGCATTTCTTCTTGGAGTAGCAATTTTAATGGCCAGTAGTGTAATAAGGTATGCGACTACTGATTTTAGCCCCCATGTTTACTCCACTTTTTTTACTTCTAATGACCGTACCTGTCGTAGGTCTGAATGTTGACCATTCCTCCTGGGGCGCCCTGTATGTAAAACAGAGCAATTGTGCTAACACGTGACAAACAAAAAAATCATTTATTAAAATAATGTACATCAAAATATACAAAGCATTTGCTTTGTGAGAAGGCGTGGCACTGATGTAAAGTTCTGAACCTAATCTAGCCTAACAACAGGAGATGATTACTAACTAATGTAACTGATCAAGTGAAACTAAATGGTTCCAGAGATCTTTTCAAGTCTCAGTCATCTATGATGAATATATGCAGACTGAAGTGACGAATGAAAATTTGTAAAAAGGCTGGGATTCAAACCAGTTTCCTGCTCACAAGGCAGATGTGCTGACGACTACTTTGAGACTTGAAAAGGTCTCTGGAACCACATAATAAATTTTTGTAAAGCACCTATGACTGGGTTTCAGGCAGGATCCCCAGTTTCGTTCGATGCTGAGGTGCCATCGCAATACAGTTGGAGAGCCTCTACAATGCTATTCGAGTTTAGAGTGAATACCAAGTGGGCTGAGGAGTGAATGTAAATTTTGATTGAGGACAGAGGCGTCCTAGGTACATTTGTACAAAGTAACTGTGCCAAGGCGACCTAGTGGTGAACGTATCTGCCTAGTGAGCAGAGACCCAGCTTCGAACCCAGGCCTTGGTGCAAATTTTCATTCGTCGCTTCAGTCTGCATATAATCATAATATAATCGAAGTTGAGTTTGGACTGCAGTTAGAGAGTTTATAAGTTTAGTCTTAAGAAACACTTTGTCCATCACCTCGAATAATCTTCGACACTTGGCGTCAACTCTTCGACGTCTGGGACTGGTTGGCTAATAGTGACTGCAGATGGGAACTTGTAACGTGCGCGCGGGTGGCACACGATACTCCTTAAAGCCTGTACTATGGTAAGTTGACGGGCTTCACCTTATGAGAAAGGATTTTCGTATTTTTATTGACCGCGTGTACCTGAATGGAGGCAAATCAGACTTACACCCACTCTGTAATAACAATGATACGTCAAGAAAGTCCGAAACGCAACTACACGTTAGGACGGACAAAAAGCAACACAGCAGATGCTACCAATTTGTTAATAATACGGTCGCCAGCCTAATTAGGCATTAACTGAGTTTCTTCCCTGTACAAGTTGATGTACGTTCATGCAAAACAACACGTAGTAACACTGCATAATATGGTAAATTTTAGAACCAGAAAATCTACTGAACTGATAATTTCACTTTCTGTACTGATATGGATAAACCATAAATACACAACACTACACTATAATGTTTACTACAGAACTTCGTACTGCCTATTGATCTGATTAAAATTGGGCATAGGTTACCCTAGAAATAGCACTTTCGAATCACACACACAATGTCAATTTTGATAAAGATAAAACACTGATAAATTTTAGTTTTTATATTGACTTTAACTTTGCTGGTCAAATCAGTTTAGAACACTTCAGAATTCAAATGAATAAAAAAAGGGGGGGGGGGAGACCCTGAAACTGTTATGATCACTGTATTAAAAAATTTGATTACTGAAATCAGTATGTGCTCAAGATTTCCAATATATGAGTTACTACTCTTTTCATCTTATTTCCTGCTCATTTAAAATACTATTATATCTGTCTCGAAATAATTAAACTTCATTAATAAATCAATATCAAAATTATCTTCCAACTTTGTCAGACCTTCGTTGTTCATCTATTGATTCATTAACAAAACAGTTCTTTAAACATCATTCTAACATAGCTAGGTCTGCAGGTAATTATTATTAACACAAACTTTAATTTTTCATTTCGGGACACTCGGATTGCACAACATTTGGAAAGGACCCTGTCTAGGTTAGTTGTGAGGATAATTAAATGATAGGACAGTTCTGGTAGAATTTAAGATGTTATTGAACAGTATGGAACAAAAGTAACACTGGTCCATGCGAATATAGTACTAAAAGTTTCAAACTGTTTGTATCGATGTGGCGGTTGGCAGACGGCGAGATGGCGAGGCACAGAGCATACATACAATCACATCTATGGCTCTTGATGTATCGGCACTTTACTTCTTCATAGCGTCGCAGTACTTTTCCATTTAGTGCCTATGGAATTTTGCCATGCTGTATAGGCGTTGGAACGGCATATCCGAGGCTCAATGAAACTGTGTCTTCCTGGAGAGCCTCCTCGCTCCAGAACGTGTTGCTCAGACCGATGCCCAACTCCGACTAACTGCTGCTGAGCCCGTTGTGCCGTGCAGCGCCCGTGCGCATTTTCCCGCGCTCGCCTGCCATCCACCTTTTACCGCTCCCTTACAGACAGGGCATTCACCCGAGGTTTTGTATTCTACATATCCTAATACATTGCCTACGTATGGACCAGACGCACAATTACAACTTTAAGATCTTACAACAGTCTCAACATTTGTTACACTTCAATTCTATTACAATATTGCTTCAAATTTGACATAAACATTAATATTCACATTGAAAATTGTTTACAGTTTCCTTAACATAATGGCATGAAACAAAAAAGAAATGAAATCAGAACATCGATTACACTAATTTATCGAAAATCAGAAGAAAAAATTATTATATGTACAATAGTACAACGTTGTTGTTGTTACAAACTGTCCGATCACTGAAGTCATCTGAAGGCTACTGGGAGTGGAAATCGTCGAGTGCAGGCGTATTAACATGCGACTCCAACCTGTTAATAGGATACAGAAAAATAAGACCAAGTTTCAGCGCTCTCTGTGATGTCAGAGCTAACTATTGGCAGATGACAGCAGTATTTGAATGTATTCTAGCGGAAGCATAAAGGGGCTCCTGATACGTGCACCTTCGAGGAGGCGACTGGCCATTCACTGTGTGGCGCCCTGTGAAGCCTGCTGTTGTGTACCACGTACTTCCGAAGACACACCACATAATATGGTTACGGTAACTGAAGCGTTTCCTGAAAATAATTGGCCTTTGAGGAACGATTAGCACATGGTCACTAACATTCACCAGATCGACTACAACTGATTTCATTTGTCGATCCCTGCCAGGATGACGCGCAAAAGACTAATAAAACCAGGCGGGTTTTTTAAGTAAGGTCCGTTTTGTTGTAGACACTAGTTGTTCGCGCGCATACCGCAACGGTCGCGTGCTTCGTGTACCGGCATGCTTCGGGAACGACTGTGCTCAGTTTCATCTCTGTAGCTAACCTGTACAGTTCTGTTTTGTGCTTTCAAAATGCTTAAGACTATCAACTCGCCCGCCGCGTGTGAGGTTCGCTCAGTGATACGGTTTTTGTCAGCAAGGAACCTGTCTGCTGCAGAAATTCATTGACAGATTTGCGAAGTGTACGGTGATAGTGTTATGAGTGAGTGCAGACTGCGCTGAGTGCGTACGAGAATTCAAAGATGGCCGTGACATCGTCCATGATGAGGACCGCTCCGGTCGCCCTTCTTTGATTACAGACGATTTGATGGCTTCAGTTGAAGCGAGGACTCGTGAGAACAGGCGCTTCACAATAACAGGTCTCTCAAACGAATTTCCTGACTTGTCGAGATCAGTGCTTTACAACATTGTTTCTGAACATCTAACTGTGCTCCCATTGGGTCCTGAAACTCCTAACAGAGGACCACAAAAACCAAAGCTTTGGGTGTGCGAGGAAGTTCTTGACTCGTTATCACGAAGAAGGTGACGGCTTCTTGAGTTAGGTCGTAACTGGAGACGATACATGGGTTTCGCGTATCACGACCGAATCGAAGCAACAGAGAATGGAATGGAGACACACACACTCGCCTGTACAGCTGAAGGCCAAACAGATGCTGTCCCAGTGCAAAACCATGGCGTCGGTATTTTGGGATAGGCATGGTGTTTCTGTTGGTCGACTTCACGTAACGTGGAACCTCTATCAATGCAGAAGCATACTGCCAAACCCTGAAAGCGCTACACAGGGCGATTGAAAACAAAGGACACGGCATGCTGACAAAGGGAATTGTCCTTCTCCATGACAATGCAAGACCTCACACTGCAGGTCACACCCGCGTTTTATTGGACAGTTCTGGCTGGGAAATTTTGGCCACCCACCCTACAGTCCTGATTTTGCGCCGAGCGATTACTATCTGTTCCTCCACCTCAAACAGCGACTCAGTGGCAACCGTTACAATGATGACGACGACGTGAAAACGGAAGTGAACTCTTGGTTACCGAAGGCAGGCGGTAAGTTTTTATGAAGAGGGTGTTTTAAAATTGGTTGAGAAGTTTCAACAAACTTGGCAACTATGTCGAATAATAGAGTGAAGTATGTACTTTCTGTGAAATAAATTTACTTTTTGGAAATAACCTTCCGTTGTGTACTTATGTTCAAACGTACCATACTTAAAAAACATGCCTCGTATTTCAAGGCGATGCACCGATAAAAAAATAGAACAGCTATCCTTTTTACTGTGACTGCAGCATACACAAGAGCTGTCAGCTCTTAGCGCAGTACTGTAAAAAAAGTAATGCTCCGTGTTTCGCAATGGCGAGTCGTTAGTCAATCAATCTACTTCACTAAAATTGCTGTGTATACTATCGCGTTTCAGTTGTATTTTCTTCTTTTACTCACGAAATCTGAAAATATTAATTAGGCGGATCGAAACATTTGGCGCGGCCGGGTGCTGTGCTATCTGCTGACACATCACTTCACGGCTCTGAGGGCCCAACCGTATTATTAGGACCGGCGCGGCGCTGCGTTGCTAGCAGGATAGCCTCGCTGGCTGCAGATACTCATCGCAGCCTTTGGCGGGCCCCATTACAACGGCATTGCGGGTACCTGTGCGGTTTCTTGTAACGCGCCCGGTGTGGGAGGAAAGGCAAGAGTGCTCTGCAGCTGTTGGGAGGGCAAAAAAATTCAACAGGTCGTCCGCGCGACTTGAGATTTAATTTAGATGTTACACAGAAAGTTTTTCGAGAAGGAAAATCTCCTCTATAAAAATCAACATTGGTTTCACGAAGGAAAGAACTTGCAAAACTCAGCTACCTGTATA
The DNA here is from genome assembly GCF_023864275.1 of Schistocerca cancellata. Taxonomy (NCBI): domain Eukaryota; kingdom Metazoa; phylum Arthropoda; class Insecta; order Orthoptera; family Acrididae; genus Schistocerca; species Schistocerca cancellata. The sequence goes on from NC_064626.1 coordinate 182,421,324, forward strand.
TGTGCGTCAAGCCACTGTGCAGGACGCCCGCGGTGGCCGAGCGGCTCTAGGCGCTTCAGTCCGGAACCGCGCGACTGATACGGTCGCAGGTTCGAACCCTGCCAAGGGCATGGATGTGTGTGCTGTTATTAGGTTAGTTAGGTTTAAGTAGTTCTAAGTTCTAGGGGACTGATGACCTCAGATGTTAAGTCCCATAGTGCTCAGAGCCATTTGAACCACTATACAGTTCATGTCGGAGAAGAACCCTACCAATATTTTCTTTTTTAACAGGCTTCTTACGCTGGCCACTTTCACAGAAGCTATATATAATTTACAGTAGCCCAAAAGTAAAACCACTTTTGCATGGTACACATTAAGTTTTTTTATTTATACACACAGAAAGTTCCAGTTGAAGTGCTATATGTTGAAATCAGTGACCAAAAGCAAAACTGCAAACTTTCAGCCAGTTTGCAAACTGACAGAAAGCTGTTTGGCTTAAAAATAATGATTTAGACGCTGATATGACATCCATTGAATCAATTGTTCAAAAAGACAGTAAAAAAAAGGCTCTGAGCACTATGGGACTTAACATCTATGGCCATCAGTGCCCTAGAACTTAGAACTACTTAAACCTAACTAACCTAAGGACATCACACAACACCCAGTCATCACGAGGCAGAGAAAATCCCTGACCCCGCCGGGAATCGAACCCGGGAACCCGGGCGTTGGAAGCGAGAACGCTACCGCACGACCACGAGCTGCGGACAAAAATGACAGTCACAATCGCATTACTTATTTTGCCGTCAACCGGTTTTAACCCGCGATGGGGTCATCTTCAGGGCAATTTACATTATTTGGTCGCTCGCTGCAGTCGTCACCCTGCCCGTGCATGGTTACCAACTACCGTAATTTATTATCTTTTTTTTTCTTTCCTATATGATTTGCATTTGAGCGGAAGAAGACTACTGTCTTGTCGCAGGTGCGCGGTTCATGGTTTCCCCCGGTTATGCTACATCCTGGCGCATGTTGGCAGTATTTTGCCACATGGCCAGGTTCTTGGCGTTTGAAGCACTTTGGTTCCATATTCATGTTCGATGCGAGATGCTCAACCTTTACTTCGCCACCTTGAAGGTCTCGCTGGAATTTTGTCTGTCCGTCCTTCATCGACTGTTTTCACAGTCAAGAGGAAGGTAGGGGAGGTTTCCTCTTGTTTGTTCGTTGGTGAAGTCGTACTGCTCCCTCACGAAATCCGATATTGTCCACTCCCGTCTTGACTGACTTCTCGTTGACGACCAACGGCAGGCCCCTCATCAGTGCCTTGGTTACTGGCGCCTCGAACCGGCTGCATTGGTCGTAGTACGATGCACTGTTGCACTTGACTCTTGATGATTTTGTGGCCGTATATGCAACAGGCTTGTATCTCGAGTATGCTGTCATCGTCCACAGACTTGACATCAAACTCAAATGTGGTAACACTGCAGAGGTTGTCGCGTCGGCCAGCCCAGTAAGTAGCCCCCTGTACTTGATGTACAGGAGCGGTTCCTTGGTTTCGAATCCTTATGATTCGGAGCATACAGCAGTGGAGATGTTCTCAACGCGGCTGTCCAATTCGGAAGTACACTGATGAGCCACAACGTTATGATAACTATATATGACGGTAGTATCTGTTCCCGAAAGAACAGTTACCGTTGATGACCATGCAGCTTTGCTAGAAATGAAATGATAATTAAATGGACACCCTAGCTGCAAAGAGGCGCTGATATACTTCATTGGGGACATGCTGGAAATGTGTGCTCCGACCGGAACTCGAACCCGGGATCTCCTGCTCAATGGTAGACGCTCTATCCATCTGAGCCACCGAGGGCACAGACGATAGTGCGCCTGCAGGGACTTATCCCTTGCACGCTCCCCGTTAGACCCACATTCCCAACATGTCCACACCACTACATTCCTAGTGCGCCTAATACATGTTTGCCCATCATACTCATTACTCGTGGCAGATTAATCTATCAAGTCCCGTACGAGTTCGGGCATAGCGGGTGCGTTCGCACAAGAAGGTCAATGGCCGGGAAGCCATATTTTAACTATATATGACGGTAGTATCTGTTCCTGAAAGAAAAATTACCGTTGGTGACCATGCAGCTTTGCTAGAAATTATAATCTATTAGGCGCACTACGAATCTAGTGGTGTGGACATGTTGGGAATGTGGGTCTCACGGGGAGCGTACAAGGTATAAGTCCCTGCAGGCACACTATCGTCTGTGCCCTCGGTGGCTCAGATGGATAGAGCGTCTGCCATGTAAGCAGGAGATCCCGGGTTCGAGTCCCGGTCGGGGCACACATTTCAACATGTCCCCAATGAAGTATATCAACGCCTCTTTGCAGTTATGATAACTGCCTACCGCGAGGTTGCATGGTGCCTGGTGGCGCTGAGGGACCGCGACGCGGTAGGAGAAGTATATCAGCGGAGCAGAGGTAAATAGGGAGTCATTCTAGCAACAAGAAGCGGCGCAAATGCGGAAATCTATTGACGTAAGCAACTTTGACAAAAGCAAGGTTACTGTGGCCCAGTGCGTGGGAGCGAGTATCTCGGAAACAGCAAAGGTAGTCGGCTGTTCGAGTACTAGTGTCGTGAGCATCTATGGAAAGTGGTTGAAGAATGCTGAAAACACGAGTAGGCGACAAGAACTTGGACGTCCATACCTCATTACAGAACATAAGGATCAGAGGCTTTCCCGCTCTCTAAAGCAGGATAGCCGGCGATCTGTGGAAGATCTGACGACAGAGTGCAGTGCAACCGCGGGTACAAGTGTGTTGGAGCACGCCGTTCAGCGCACGGTGCTGAACATGGTGTTTCGCAGCAAATGACCACTGCGTGTTCGCATTTGACCCAACAACATCGTCAAGTATGAGTACAGTGAGCATGGGATCATCGAGATTGGACCGTGGATCAACTGAATCGTGTCACCTGGACGGATATATGCTGTTTATTGTTAAACCAGGTAGATTGTCGTGTCCAGATACGTCGTCATCCAGACGAACAGCTGGAAGGCCCCCCGACAGCTGTGGACGACGTGAACATTATTAGGGACCACCTGTAACCCTTGTGCTACATGTCTTCCTCAACAGCGACGGCATCTTCCAGCAGGATAACTATCTCTGCTACCAGGTCATAATCGTGCTGCAATGGTTTGAACAGCATAATAGGTCCTGGCCATCAAATTCGGCTTATCTGAGTCCGATGAAACTCAAATGGGACGCTAGCAGGCTTCATTTCCGCCCCCACAAAACAACCATTCGTAAATTACGGGAAGTGCGTGACCTATGCTAGGCATTTGGCACCACAAACCTCTAGAAACCTATCAAGTACTTGTCGAATCCATGTCACGCAGAATCGCCTCTGAATTCCGTTCTCGAAATGGACCAACACGTGGTCTTAATGTTTTGGCTCATCAGCGTATATGTCCCTGTACATGCTCTAATGTTTCTTATATTCTTCTGACAATCACTGCCGGCCGGTGTGGCCGAGCTGTTCTAGGCCCGTCAGTCTGGAACCGCGCGACCGCTACGGTCGCAGGTTCGAATCCTGCCTCGGGCATGGATGTGTGTGATGTCCTTAGGTTAGTTAGGTTTAGGTAGTTCTAAGTTCTAGGGGACTGATGACCTCAGATGTTAAGTCCCATAGTGCTCAGAGCCATTTGAAACATTTTTTTTAATATCACTATACCAGATGTACGAAGTCCAAAGCACAATTCTTCCAAGGAATCCATTTAAGTTCCGCGTGCGTTTCTGTTACATTTCTGTACGGGATACAACGAAATGCTACGATCCTAATGGCGCGTCTCCGAATTCATTTATTGTCTTTTATCATGCGTGCTTCATACGCACTCCAAACACTGGAACAACAAAATTAGTTGCAGTAAGGGTCTCGTATGCGATTTCCATTCCTGTTCTACTGCACTTTCCCAGAATGTATACTGGGTGATTATAGTTAAAGTTCTAGTTTCAAAAAACTGTAAAAAAAAAAAAGAACGGTTGCTCAGAATGAGGACAAGTTTGAACGAAATATGATCGAAGAAGTGGGAAACTTTTCGGAAACAAAAACAATTTAACTAAAATTTTCGCACTAGTTGGCGACGTAAACGTTGTAACCTAAATGGGTGCATCAACAAATGACAGATGAATCGCACTTGACCCAACAACATCGTCAATTATGGTGTGAGTTGCACATTAAACCAACAGTACTGTGCACTGTGCGTGACCACACAACTTTGGCACTCAGCATTTGGGCCACTTTTATGTACGTAGATTGAAGTGGCGAGTGAAAATTTGCACCAAGGTCAGGAATCGAACCCGGGTCTCCTGATTACTAGGCATGTGCGTAAGCCAGCAAGCCACAACGGCGCAAAGGTTCACACAACTCCACAGATTACCCTTACCCGCCTTCTTCCTCTATCCAAATTCTCATTACCGCTCCATCTGCTTTAGATTCACCCTTACATACGAACAGATTTTGCGTTCGATGCTAAGATGTTATTCCAGAAAATGGAGAGAGAACCTCGGCAGTTCTGTTCGTGTATAAGGGAGAATTGAAAACAGACCATATGGATCGAGGATGGAGGCGAGCCAGGGTAATCAGTGCAGTTGTGTGAACCGCTGCGCCAATGTGGCTTGGTGGCTAACGCAGCTGCTACTAAGAAGACCCGCCTGCGACTCCCGGCCTTGGCGCAAATTTTCACTCGACGCTTAGGTCTATATACAGGAAATCATATCTTTAGGACACCAGTAAAGTCTGCCGGCCGAGGTGGCTGAGCGGTTCTAGGCGCTACAGTCTGGAACCGCGCGACCGCTACGGTCGCAGGTTCGAATCCTGCCTCGGGCATGGATGTGTGTGATGTCCTTAGGTTAGTTAGGTTTAAGTAGTTCTAATTTCTAGGGGACCGATGACCTCAGAAGTTAAGTCCCATAATACTCAGAGCCATTTTTGAACCAATAAAGTCGCTGTCAGTTATGCCACTATTATTCAGATAAGCCCATCTACAGTGGCAAGGTCTCGACACATCAGATGGGAAAAATAGGATTTAAAGTGTCCTGTGGAAAAACCGCGTAAAAATCAATCACTACAACGGTTTGTAACTGACCTGAGGCCAAAAACCACATTAAAAGCAAAAATGAAGTCGGTTTATAACTGTCTTGAGACTGGCGGAAGACAAGTTCAATGTGCTGTCCACCGTTATCTGGCACATGTTGAAATTGAAGGACAGCATGTTCCCGACACATCGGAGAGTCTCAGGGGTCACATTCAGAATGCGTTGCTGAGTGTGCGCCTTCAGTTCAGCTACGTTTGTAATCGGAGCACTGAACACACCATCTTTCAGATAACCACACAGCCAGAAGTGTCAAAGATTAGGATCAGGTGAACTGGACGTGCAGAATGTAGGGAAGTGACGGCTGATAATTCTAGCATTTCCAAAATGGCTCTGTAGCAGCCGCTTCACTGGCTGTCCAATGAACAGAGGAGCGCCACCTTGCATGACAATGATTCTACCCACACATCTATGCTGTTAAAGGGTTGGAAAGGCGTTGGTACGCATAAGACTTGTTGTATCCCGCCTACTCGTAGAATAAGGGATGCCTAAGAAACCTGCTTTCTCGCATCGCCAGACAACAACTCAAGAAAATCTTATTAATTAATTTTATTTGCGGAGAATAAATGACAATACTTAATTTTGATAAATTTACAATGATGTGTTGCAAGTAAAGGGCGACGTGCAACATCAGCAATCTCTTCAGTATGCACAATTCGTAATACAAGAGAAGTAATACAGTTGCTAAGTCGCTGCAATGCAAGTGCCTGTTCTTGATGCCACTGTCGAAGTCGGCGAACTGGCTAGTCTTCAACTGGACCGCGGCCAGGTGGCGCGGTGCATATGTCTTCGTGTAGCGGGCGCTTCCGTCGCGTTGTCGTCCTGGAGACGGGTCTGTCACAGTGCAATTGGCTGACGTCTTCTTCACAGCCCTCGCCGGCCGGAGTGGCCGTGCGGTTCTAGGCGCTACAGTCTGGAGCCGAACGACCGCTACGGTCGCAGGTTCGAATCCTGCCTCGGGCTTGGATGTGTGTGATGTCCTTAGGTTAGTTAGGTTTAATTAGTTCTAGGCGACTAATGACCTCAGAAGTTAAGTCGCATAGTGCTCAGAGCCTGCCTTTTCACAGCCCTCTCTGCTCTAACGTTCCCGACCGGCGTGCCGACGCTTGACTCTCCGCCGGAACATTACTGCCCCCCCCCCCTCCCCCCCCCCCCTGCAACTCACAGAGAAGGACCGTCGTCTTATAAGGAGCTCGACAACAGGAGGGGAGGCAGGATCGTGGAAGTTGCGCTGGAATGTAAGCTGTGGCCGCAGGGGACGTCAGGCTCCCGGTCGTACCCCGCCATCTGGCCTTCGCTCTGGTGGTAACGTCCCCCAGAAAAGACCGGAATGGTACGCGTCCACCTCCTGAGGCCCATAGCAAAATGAAGAAGGCGTCGGGTGCTGCGGTGTGGGCGGGTCCAGCTCCATCGGTAGGACGAGAGGAGGTGGAGGAGGCGAAGGCTCCGCCTCCATGGGGTCGTCCCGCGGTGTCGTGATGACACCCTCTGGCGGCTGCTATGACCGTGCTGTCCGCAGGATCCGTGAATCTGAGAGAAGAGATACAGACGGATCACCATGCACATGACAGTGGCGAATTTGACTGTGATGTCGACGCTGCAATCCGTCTGGGCCTGAAATGAGATATAGGCATGAGCCAAGTCGACGAAGGATCTCGCCTCGCCCCCACTATCAGCTGCCGCTAAAAGCCCTGCAAAACACAATATAATGCGGCGCGAAGCAATACTTGCTGCCTTCCTTCGGCGCCGGATGCTAAAGGTGTAGCAGGAGGAGCTATGTCCGATGGCGGCGGACGTGAAGCAATTCCGCCGGCGGTGGTCCATCTCGTGGATACGAACAATAGGAGGCGAGAAACAGCTGCAATGCATGATCACTGTTGTGTGCGGTGCTAAGTTTGGACATCTGCTGCTAGAAGGTCCGAAAAAACGTTCCGCTTCGCTGTTTACTGTGGATGGGACGGTGCACTGTTTAGATGTTGTATGCCATTACGTTCACAGAATGTTTCAAATTCATTTGTCGTTAACTGAGGGGCGTTTTCCGACACTATGGCATCGAGTTAAAAAATAGAGAACAATACCTGAAGTGTGCTACCTGACGTTGTCGAGATCATTGGCACAGCAAATAGAAACGTGCTATAAGAGTCTGCCACAATCAAGTGAAGTGTGTTCCAAAAAGATTTCGCAAAGTCTATGTGGACAAGTTGCCACGGTGATTGCGATTAAGGCCAAGCAGAGAATTTTTGTGTGAAGCAGACTAATTTTCCGCACTTGCGTGACACTGTGACTTCATCTGTTCTATTTGGGCGTCCATACCCTGCCAGGTACAGTGTTGACGTGCTAACTGTTTCGTACTAACAGTCCCCCTGTGTCCTTGGTGAAGTAACTCCAACACTTCTTTTTGAAAAGCTTTGGGGATCAACACACGTGACTGTCCGCTGTCATTTTGAACAGGAATCACACCGTGCTGTATAACGAGGCTATGCAGTATTATTATTACTATTATTATTATTACTACAAATGCTTCGTTACGGCGTGGGGTTGCCGCGTTGTCTCAGGCGCAGTTTCACGCGGTTCTCGCCGTAGGAGGTTCGAGTCCTCCCTCGGGCGTGGGTGTGTGTATTGCCCTTAGCGTAATTTAGTTGAAGTTAGATTAAGTAGTGCGTAAGCCTAGGGACAATGACTTCAGCAGTTGGTTTCCATAGGAACTTACCACAAATTTCCAATTTTCCAATTCGTCACGCCCTTTAAAGAATATGTACAATCAATAGGTGGCTTTAGTCTTGATCTTCATATCTCCTAAAAATATTTTCCTCCTTCGTCGTAGTGTCCATAGCTTGTTTTACTTTCAGACTTATTTCTGTTGGTTGCTTGGACGTGAGCTCAATTAAAGTCATTCGTCTATCCATATGTTGTCCCTGTAGCTGCCGATGGGTAGATACCAACTTCATTCTGATTGCTTGGTATGCCAGATAGCCACTCTGCAATACAAGTAAATCGCGGCGTCAGGGAATATAATGCTTAACTTTAGAGCAGCCAGATGCCGTCCGGGATCTGGAGTTCGAGCGTTTATACCAGTATCTATCGTTCAATTTTATCGATGACACTGACTTCCTTATACTTTCATATTGGTATTGATATATGTTATTATTGTACAGTGCGATCAATGTAAACCTGAACTACTTTAATGATTCTTAACATTTGAACAAATGACGGGACGCATTTGCAATTTTGAGAAATAATAACACACTATTGGGGATCACATACATTTTTACAAAGTCTGTAAGGTGTCAGGCAAATCCAACTACTTTCATGAAAACCCTGACATGATAAGCAAATCCAGTAGTATGTCACATACCTCCGAATAAATCGTGACATTAAATTAACCAAAGTAATACGAGTAACGAGTGAGCAAATGGAATACCACAGACTAACACAAGAATGCCTAAATGCATGTCATACCTTCCCACCGTGAGACAGACGCAGTTCCGAGGGGAGAAACGAGAACAGAAGCCGAGAGCAGAACCGTGTTAAGCTGGAAGGCCCTACGATAAGGGACGGACACCCACGTCGCCAGCTAACCGCTAGGACCACCCCAGCTGCAAGTTTTAGCGTGAGACTTTTTCGCGTCTCTGTTACGTCAGGACCACTCCCCAGCCCATGTTAAAAGCTAGAGCCCTCCAGAAGAACAGTATAGATCTTAGGATAACGCTAAAAGGACCACACCAGCTGCAAGTTTTAGCGTGAGACTTTTTCGCGTCTCTGTTACATTGCAAACTTTAAAAACATTGTCCCACCACGAAAAGTATAACGTTTCTCATTGGATAGACAGAATTTTTGTAGGCGGAGCTTAAGGTTAACATTGAGATCCTGATTGGTCAGATAAAAACACAGCCAGATAGTTTTTTTAAACCAACTTCGGTAAATTGTAGTAAGGAGAAGTCAGAAGAGAGTTGCTTCCGAGATGGCGAGGTGAGCGGAGCTGTGCTGCCCGCCGCCCCCTGACGAACACCGACAGGGTAATGAACGCACGCGATGCTGCATAACAGCACATAAAGCTTCACTTAGAACTGCAGAAGTCTCATCTGTTACACCCTCTTTTTGCGTAATACTAGTGTCGATCGTCAATTAAAGCTCATGGTGTTCACATTTGCCACTTGACGTAAAAATCTGAAACGCGATGATTTTTCTGTTATATAGTTATTGAGAAGCCACATCAGCCACTGTAACTTACGACAAGTTAGATAAGTAATTAAAGATAATTGAGGGTCACTGTAGACCATTTTGATAGTTTTCTCTTTTGTGAAACTTAATTTAAACCTAGATTATAGATGTGATATGGCATAGGTCATCCTTCGATCCATTGTAGAACTTTGAAACCCATTCAGGGAATATTCGTTCACATTTTTGTTGAACGAAGTTGGTTTTTACCATCCTGTATTAAAACATTTTTTTATCAGTAGTGCAATTTATAAACGATGTTTTGTGAGTAGAATAAAATTTCTAATGGTAAAATTAACTGCTTTTTCGGCGTTATTTTACCAGCTAACTAAAAACAGAAAAGCCTTGAACCCCTTTCACTAAATTTAGTTAGTATTAAGATTCTTTTACAGGGAGTGCAGTGGAGCTGACGCTGAAATCATTAAGTATTTGGTTACATCATCGCTAGTCTCACTGAACTCTTCTGAATTCTACATGTCATGTGTGGTCTGGCGTCTCCTTACCAGCAACAGGTCCCAGGTTCAAAGTAGTCAATTCCCTAAAAAAACACGCTCAGAGCGTCGTTGCGCGAAAGTGGTAGGGAGACACGATATAGAACAAACAGACACCAAGCAGAATGTTGGAAGTCCTTAAAGCAAACGTCCCATGTGGGGTTTGCTAGTCCCCCATCGGGCACCTCCCCAGGTGGCGGATAGGGGAATGCTCTCTAGATATAGAGGGTACCGGGGAAATAAAATACCCGGGGTGGACCAAAACTAGCACGGGCAGGAGAGGCTCACTCAGCCGCGGTGAAGTCAACCCTTTTAGGGGTAGAGTACCCCAAAACCAAGACTCCTGGTCCTCCAGGTTGGGGGTTGTGCAGAGGGCTACCAACCCACTCATGTAAAAAAAAAAAAAAAAAAAAAAAAAAAAAAAACGAAACGGTCAGGATACTCAATGCCAGCCTCGGAAACAGGACAGGATTTCCTGGAACAAAAACTGGCAAAGCTACAAGGATTTCTCCTCATGGAATATTAGAAACCTGTATCGTCCTGGAACTGCCCAAATACTAGCAAACGAATTAAGAAAATATAGAGTGCAACTGGTAGCTCTCCAAGAAGTAAGATGGCAGGGAACAGGTTCACTGAAAATAGCAGACGGGACAATAATGTATGGAGACTGGGGTCAGCGCCATGAATTTGGAACCGGTTTCTACATTCATAAATAAATAGATGACTCAGTAAGGGAGTTCAAACATATTAATAACCGTATATCATACATAACTATTCAGACGCAGTGGTTAGACATTACATTTCTAAATGCACACGCACCCACAGAAGATAAGGATGACAACACGAAAGAAGAATTCTACAGCCAACTGGAACAAACGTACAACTTATTAAGTAGGCACAATGTGAAAATAATGTTAGGAGATTTTAACGCCAAAGTAGGAAAGGAAGAAATCTACAAGCTAACCATCGGAAATTTTAGCTTACACGAGGAAAGTTCAGAGAAGGGAGTTCGACTTATAAACTTTGCAATGACAAATGGTCTCACGATAAGCAGCACAAAATTTCAAAATAAACGCATTCATTTAGGAACATGGATATCACCGGATGCAAAGGTAGTCAATCAAATAGATCATGTAGCTATCCAGAAACGATTCCAAAACAGCATTAAAGATGTCAGAACCTTTAGGGGAGCGGATTGTGACACAGACCACATGTTAATAATATCAAAAATGAAAGTGAAACTCAAAAGGAAAGTAAATAGAAAGAGAGAAGAAATTACAAGATATAACATAGGAAACCAGGCGAAAGTAGATATAAAAGAAAATTTTACAAAAGAAATTAAAAGCAACGTAACAAAACCGAGACTGACCAATGCAGAAACACAGGATGTCGGAAGCAGATGGAGACACCTGAAGGGCTGTATTCAAGAAACAGCTTCAAAAATCATAGGTAAAAGAAAACGACCTAATAAAATTTGGTTTAACACAAAGTGTCAAGAAAAAGTGCTGGAAAGAAGAAATGCGAGGAATGCATGGATTAAAGAAAGGGACAATATGACATTGAAGGAAAGATACTATAAACTCCGCCAAGAAACGCAAAGAACCCTAAGACAAGAGAAAAGGGAATACTGTAACAATATGATCAGAGAAGCAGAGGATGATTTCCAACATCACAGGACAAGACAGATGTATCAAAATATAAAAAAATCCTTTGGTAAATTCAATAAAAGGGAACAGTTTATAAAGGATCAGTATGGGAAAATATTGACCAACAAAAGTGATATACAAAACAGGTGGAAGACATACTTTTCACAACCTCTCAACTGCAATGACCCACACTCTTACTTTAAATTGGAAGAACCTGATACAATTGATACAGCTGATACAGTTACTTCCCCACCAATAAATGAAATACAGCAAACAATAACGAAATTAAAGAATAACAAGGCTTGTGGCGAGGACAAGATATATGCTGTGTTATTAAAGAATGAAGGCCCACAACTGGAATTAGAAATACAGGCGTTAATAGAAACAATTTGGGAGACGGAAACTATTCCTGCAGATTGAAAAACTGCAATTGTGTGCCCCATATTTAAGAAGAATGATCCACTAGTTTATGATAACTACAGAGGAATTGCCTTACTGGATGTCACCTACAAAACCTTATCAAGCTGCCTATTAAACAGGCTGATACCAATAACAGAAGAACTGATTGGGGACTACAAATGCGGTTTCCGCAGAAACAGATCCACATTAGATCACTTATTCACCCTAAGACAAGTAACTGAGAAGGCGTGGGAATTCAATATAGATGTCCACATATTATTCGTACATTTTTAAGAGGCCTATAATAGCATACACCGACAGACACTCCTAAATATAATGAAGGAATTTAAAATACCATCAGAATTAATCAGATTAGTTAAAATGTGTATCGATGAAACTTAATGTAGCAGAAAGATACCGGTAGGAGAAATTGAAGATTGTAAGGTGTACACTGGACTGAGACAAGGGGATGCCATTTCACCTATTTTATTTAACCTTGTCCTAGAGAAGATTGATAGAGAATTTTCTAAAACCAGTCCACAAGGGATTTAGCTACAGGATGTGAACATTACAATACTTGCCTATGCAGATGATGTAGCACTAATAAGCAGTTCCAAAAGAGAATTAATGAGAATGATGCAAAATTACTACGAAATTGCTGAGAAAACAGGATTATATGTTCATGAAGAAAAGACAGAATACCTGCGCTTAAGTAAGAAAACCAGAAAAGATGTACCTCTGACTGTAGATGGATTCAATTTCAAGACTGTTGACCACTTCCAGTACCTAGGAAGTGTTTTTAGTAATAACAACAGAACAGATATAGAAATAGATGCCCGTTTATCAACAGCAAACAAGACACTTTTTAGTTTCATCAAAATTCTAAGAAAAAGATCACTTAGCAGTAACTTCAAAATCCACTTATATCAATCGACCATTCTACCTGTGATGTTATATGGATGTGAACATTAATATTTAGAAAGAAAGATGAAGAAAAACTGTTAATATTCGAAAGAAAAGTACTAAGGAAAATTTTTGGACCTGTATATGACGAAAATAACATGGAATGCAGAATAAGAAGAAATGAAGAATTAAGAGGGCTGTAAAAACAACGTAACATCGTCGAAGTGCTCAAGAGGAGAAGGTTGAATTGGGCAGACCATATAGGAAGAATGACAGAAATAGACTACCTAGAATTGCATTCACCAGAACAATAGAAGGAACGAGAAGAAGAGGGAGACCCAGAATCAGATGGCGGGATAACATTCGGGAGGACACAATGAGGATGAACAGCAGCAGCAACTGGACAAACAGCGCATTGGACAGGCAGAAGTGGAAGAGGCTCATAGAGCAGGCGTATGGTCGACAAGGCCCTTGCCACATGTAAAGTAAAAGTAAAGTTAAAGCAAACGTTGGAAGTGCCATCGACCAGCATGTACGTATAAATGCACTCGTTTCATTCCGTGTCGTTCTGCGAAGTGTATCCTTGCCCATGTTGCATAATTCGTGTGTAATGGCTCCCGGAGTTGTGCAGTTGTCCATCATCTATTCTTGTACACTCCGATTTTAAGGTACCCCAAGAAGGAAAATATCCGAGGGAGGAGGGGGATTGAGTCAAATGATCGCGGGGGGTGGGGGGTGGGGGGGGGGGAAGGCACAAATTTCTTGTGGTTATATCGGTCGCCAAAGAAAAAGGTTAGAAGTTGCATGGAAGCGTCAGACTTGTGACACGTTTTGCTCTACCTTGTTGGAAATAATCTTCTTTAAGTTCGACGTCTTCCAGCTGTTCCACAGATGTATTGAAGATGTCCGTATAATCTATATTGTCTACGGTCGTATCAAAGGAAATGGGGCCAACAATCCCGGAAACTGACAACGCGTACAGACGCCAATTGTTTCATCACACAATGGTGTTTCGTTGGTGATACGGAGGCTTACACTATCGCAGTATATGCCGTTTTGTATGTTGATATAAACTGACAGATGGAATCATGCCTCATCTACTAAACAAGTTATGGAGAGAGTGTCTGGACGTTGAATAAGAAATCCCTGAAACCATCCACTGTAACGCATTCTTTTCTCATAACCTGTTTCTTGCAATGCTTGCTTCATGTACACTCTATATGGTCACAGTGTCGATATCTTCGCAGCTCTCTGACAAGTAGAATATGAAACACCTGTCTCCTGGCTCAATCGACGCAACAATTTCCTTAGGGAGTTCTCCAAGCGTATTCGAACATTATCTATAGCCTCTGCACTTGGTGATGGTCTATGTTTACCACTGTCACTGTTAAACGCCCCAGTTGTCTCCAGCTCACTGACAATAGATAAAAATTTTACCTTTGTTGGAACACAGCGCACGTTGAATTGTCTTCGGAAAGCCGATTGTCTATAACGAATGAATCAGTCTTCAATTTTCACAATAAAAACACGCTCATGAAGTGTGTACTGCATGCTTCTGCCAGCTAAAGACCGCGAACGAGTCGCTAATTTGGTCACTATTGCCGCGCGGCCCGAACTTCACACTTACAGACTTCACGAACCGCGATCGACGAGGCTACGAACTAAGGCTTCGTTCACAGTGGCACCGACAACGGTCGTCAGACGCCGTCGCCAGAGGTCGCCCGTTAGCATCGGCCGTCAGCGTGGTCATAGTGCATCCCATCTCCTCCGTCGGTTTCAGGCAGGGTTAAGGAGGTTAGGTTGGGCTGGAATCTATTTTGTGTATGAAGTAGGTTAGATTCTAACCTCGTAGGGCAGGGTGGATACCATGACGCCTCTGTGCTTGTATACGAGTGCTGCATAGCGGCTTTTGCTGTTAAAGAGATGCCGAATGCATGTGAATGAGCTTTCCTGTATCGTAAGAGCGTGTGGCGTACTATACACTCTGTCCTCAATTATCGGAATAAACAGACAAGTTTTACGAATGTATGAGATGACGGGAGAAACACTCTGTTACATATTCGAGATAATTCGTGGCAATCTTGAAAAGCAAGTTATAAGTTTGTCTGCTTCGCAGTGTTTATTTAAAGTTGTGCTGACGTAGGTCAAGTAACCTTCAGTGAGCCCGCCCGGTTGGCCGTGCGGTCTAACGCACGGCTTTCCGGGCGGGAAGGAGTGCCTGGTCCCCGGCACGAATCCGCCCTGGGGTTCTCCATCTGCCTCGGCGAATGCTGTCTGGTTCCCCTTATTCCGCCTCGGTTTCACTATGTCGGCGATTGCTGCGCAAACAAGTTCTCCACGTACGCGTACACCACCATTACTCTACCACGCAAACGTAGGGGTTACACTCGTCTGGTGTGAGACGTTCCCTGGAGGGTCCACCGGAGGCCGAACCGCACAATAACCCTGGGTTCAGTGTGGGGCGGCGGAGCGGTGAAGTGGACTGCGGTAATCGTCGTGGGGTTGTGGACCACTACGGCTGCGGCGGGAACGGAGCGTCGTTTCTAGGTCCCCAGTTAACATACAATACAAAACCTTCAATGACTGTATAAATGACACACGATTCAAAGACAAACATAAAGTGTAGCGTACGGTGCTCTGAAAATCTAAAGCACTTAAAAGTGGAAATATATATCGTACACCACAGTTGCAAACCACTTCATTTATTTTTACTTTCTTTTTATTTTACACGTCCAGTTCCGTAGGACCAAATTGAGGAGCAAACCTCCAAGATCATGGAATGTGTCAATACATGAAATTAAAACATACAAGCAATAACAGATAAAATAAAATATTTATGAATCCAGAAAAAGACAAGCCATAAGTTTATGTAAAGGTAATGAACAATATAACAAAGGAATCTACTTAATTTTTCAAGGGGCTGCTCGACAGAATGGGAGGAGTGAACCATGAGGAAACTCTTCAGTTTCGATTTGAAAGCGCGTGGATTACTGCTAAGATATTTGAATTCTTGTGGTAGCTTATTGAAAATGGATGCAGCAGTATACTGCACACTTTCTTCACAAGAGTCAAGGAAGTGCTACCTAAATGCAGACTGGATTTCTGCCTAGTATTAACTGAGTGAGCCGGCCGTAGTAGCCGAGCGGTTCTAGGCGCTTCAGTCTGGAACCGCGCGACCGCTACGTTCGCAGGTTCGAATCCTGCCTCGGGCATGGATGTGTGTGATGTCCTTACGTTAGTTAGGTTTAAGTAGTTCTAAGTTCTAGGGGACTGATGACTTTGTAAATAGGCTGTTAATGTTTTCTTTATGTAAGTAGGCTGTTTATGTTTTCTTTATGTAAGTAGGCTGTTTAGGTTCTTATATTGGTAACGCCGCCGCCACGTAGCGCTCTGTATGAAAATCACTGGCTGTGCTGTGTGCAGCCTGTGGCTAGTTTGCATTGTTGTCTGCAATTGTAGTGATGGGCAGCGGCAGCTGGATGTGAACAGCGCGTAGCGTTGCGCAGTTGGAGGTGAGCCGCCAGCAGTGGTGGATGTCGGGAGAGAGATGGCGGGGTTTTGTAATTTGTCATGAACTGCTATATACAGTATATTATGACTATTAAGGTAAATGCATTGTTTGTTCTCTATTAATATCTTTCATTTGCTAACTATCTCTATCAGTAGTCAGTGCCTTCCGTAGTTTGAATCTTTTATTTAGCTGGCAATAGTGGCGCTCGCTGTATTGCAGTAGTTCGAGTAATGAAGATTTTTGTGAGGTAAGTGATTTCTGAAAGGTATAGTTTAATGTTACTCAGGGCCATTCTTTTGCAGGGATCTTTGATAGTCAGATTGCGTTGCGCTAAAAATATTGGATGTCAGTCTAAGCACAGTCTTGTATAAATTGTTCTAAGGGGACGTTTCAACTTCAGATGTTACATCCCATAGTGCTCAGAGCCATTTAAACTATTAACTGAGTGAAAGCTGCTAATTCTTGGGAATAAGCTGATGTTGATAACAAGAAACGACAGTAAAGAATGTATATATATTGAGAGATCACTGTCAGAATACCCAGACTAGTGAACAAGGTTGCACTAGAGGCTCGCGAACTTACAGCAGTTACTGCCCGAACTGCCCGTTTCTGAGCCAAAAATATCCTTTGAGAATGGGATGAGTTACCCAAAAATATAGTACCATACACCATAAGCCAATGAAAAGAAGCAAAGTAGAATAGTTTTCATGTCGAACTATCACTTACTTCAGATACCGTTCGAATAGTAAATTATAATATAATAGTATATACATTAATACTATCAGTACCCTACTCGCATAAAACGACAGTAATTATAATTTGTAGACAACTAATGACAATCTACCACGAAAAAGATTCAGTACAGTAGCTATAAGCATATAAGATACGCCATCCTCTTCACTTGAACAAATTCATTTTTGAGGTTATAATCAAATGTTCAAAAGTGTGTGAAATCTTATGGGACTTAACTGCTAAGGTCATCAGTCCCTAAGCTTACACACTACTTAACCTAAATTATCGTAAAGACAAACACACACACCCATGCCCGAGGGAGGACTCGAACCTCCGCCGCGACCAGCCGCACAGCCCATGACTGTAGCGCCCCAGACCGCTCGGCTAATCCCGCGCGGCGGGTTATAATCTATGCCTAAAATTTCCAATAAAGATTTTGCCCATTTGAGGTTTCGAATAAACCTCTGATTTCAGTCTACAGATTCCGAACTATATGCCGATTATGATATTTTGATCAACAGTATGCCGAAAACTCACTCTCTCATGGTAGAAACTTATCAGTTTCTCACGCTCCATCTTTCGTATGCGAGAACGTTGGTTGATTTCACCGAAGAAAACAATTCCACCGACTGGCGTCCGAAGTGTACGTTCGGGAGACAGGATCGTCTATTGTGCAACCGCGCACGTAGTGGTGTACTGATTTGAAAAGATCGGTAGACTCCGGCCGATGTCGGCCGTCGGCGAAATCCACCGATATCGGAGCCACTGTGACCGCGGCCTGACACGACCCGAACAAGGGCGGCATTATACTGGACAAAGGAGCTCATCCGTAGAAACAACAATCAACTTGCAGAAAAGGAGTGGTACTTCTCATTCTTCCAGAGCTACTGCTGTCATTAAAACAACTTTCCCCTTTCTACAAGCCTTCGGCGGGAAATTATGACCCATTGAAATAGTTCAGGTTTTTATGGATCGCCCTGTATGTCATACGATAAATAAACAACGGCACTAAAAGACGACCTGTCCGTTACGTTTCGTCCTGTCGGCGTATAAGCAAGGCTCAGTTTCGGGAAGGTTCCGAGGATGCGGGGTAGATAGCTGTATCTGCCCACATCGCGACGCGGCTGCGAGCGCAGCGCCTCTCGGCGGAGGCGGCCGCAATTACGAGCGGCTCCTCTGCTCCACTGTGCCAGCCGCAGCGCGCCGCCCCGCCCAGCTGTGGAGTCCGACCGCCGGTCGCTATCTGCGCGCCCATCGCGCTGCGCCCCTCGCACTACGACGCCTCGCGAGCAAAAATAAACAAAGCGCGACGCCACCGACGCCGCCGATAAGGCGCCCCGACGCCCGCCGGCCCTGCCTCCCTACCCTCCTCTCCGTTGTCGGCCGGGCCGCATCTGCCCGCCGCCCCAAAAACGAGGCCGAGCAAACAGCGGCCACCAACCTCGGAGAAAAAGACAAGGCGAGCCGCATAACAACCACAAAAAGGCGACGCCGCTCTCGACCGTCCCGAGACGGTATTAATCATTCGTAATATCAGCCATAAGTTGGGACCTCGTTGGTTCGCCTATATTTAAGATAGAATGATGGCCGCAATTGAAAGTCTTATCGATGTTAATTAATGGTTATTAACCCGCGGGGAAACGTGTCCGGTCGGGCGGAGAACGTGTCGAGGCGGCGCCGTTCCGTGTAAACGACGGACACCCGAAACCCGCGCTCGTCCGCCCCCTGCCTCCCCGGGCCGCTCGTTCACACGTCTCGTCCCGCCTCCCGCCCCCCTCTCGCTCGCCTTTCCCTCCTGCGCTTATCTCCCGATGTTCTCCGTAAAAGCACACCTCACTGCTTCCCCGTCCCGCCCTACCTGCCTGCGTCCTCCAAAATTAACATTAGAACGACTCCAGAGATTGATTTCGGTACGGTAGGGAGATGATAAGTTACGGAAGCGTTTAGGGAATTTAATCGTGCCGAGCTTTGGTAGGTGCCTTTTCATTACGATCGGGACTGTAGTGTAGGAAATCTTGGGCACTGATGGCTATGTTTACACTGAAACATTTGACATCGGAAGGTAACCATTGCAGTACGTGCAGAACCTACATTGGCTTTCCAGAAAGCAGACCGCCTTAGTATCCGAGAATCGATAACTCACGCTCATGCAAGATACACGATCCAGACGTAGCCAGCTCGGATCTTGCTGTAAGGACAAATTTTCGTGTTCAGTATTGGATCAGAAAGGGTGATACGTATCTGTGGTTATTTTTATGGCATTCAATGAAGCCTGCATTAGTAGACATCCAAATCCACAACGCTCATGATAATATGTAGTTTACGGAGTTTCGTCCAAGGTTAGACTTAATTTGCAGTTTGATGTTTTATTGATGCTTGAATAACAAACGAAAAACTTACGGAATATTTGTTTCTTATTAATACGTAGCACCAACAAATCTTGTATGATGCACTCCAATATCGCTCACATTAGTCTTTCTTGACACCATGCCAGTACCCAGAAGCGAGAGCACAGTATCATTTTAAGTGATACACAGCTATAGCTTTCACTATCCGTCACTCTGCTGATGCTATCTGGATGCCCTCCCAGTAACTAGCTATCCCCTTTCAGCTGAGACAGTTTCTTTTTTAGTGCTGGCTTATGTCAACGCTGTTATGGCAGCAGCAATGTTATGTTAAATCAAATGATCTATCTTGAAATTTGAAATTACGCTAAAGGCCAATTGTATACATCTACATCTACATTTATACTCCGCAAGCCACCCAACGGTGTGTGGCAGAGGGCACTTTACGTGCCACCGTCATTACCTCCCTTTTCTGTTCCAGACGCGTATGGTTCGCGGGAAGAACGACTGTCTGAAAGCCTCCGTGCGCGCTCGAATCTCTCTAATTTTACATTCGTGATCTCCTCGGGAGGCATAAGTAGGGGGGAGCAATATATTCGACACCACATCCAGAAACGCACCCTCTCGAAACCTGGCGAGCAAGGTGCACCGCGATGCAGAGCGCCTCTCTTGCAGAGTCTGCCACTAGAGTTTGTTAAACATCTCCGTAACGCTATCACGGTTACCAAATAACCCTGTGACGAAACGCGCTGCTCTTCTTTGGATCTTCTCTAATTCCTCCGTCAACCCGATGTGGTACGGATCCCACACTGATGAGCAATACTCAAGTATAGGTCGAACGAGTGGTTTGTAAGCCACCTCCTTTGTTGATGGACTACATTTTCTAAGGACTCTCCCAATGAATCTCAACCTGGTACCCGCCTTACCAACACTTAATTTTATATGACCATTACACTTCAAATCGTTCCGCACGCATACTCTCAGATATTTTACAGAAATAACTGCTACCAGTGTTTGTTCCGCTATCATATAATCATACAATAAAGGATCCTTCTGTCTATGTATTCGCAATACATTACATTTATCTATGTTAAGGGTCAGTTGCCACTCCCTGCACCAAGTGCCTATCCGCTGCAGATCTTCCTGCATTTCGCTACAATTTTCTAATGCTGCAACTTCTCTGTATACCACAGCATCATCCGCGAAAAGCCGCATGGAACTTCCGACACTATCTACTAGGTCATTTATATATATTGTGAAAAGCAATGGTCCCATAACACTCCCCTGTGGCACGCCAGAGGTTACCTTAACGTCTGTAGACGTCTCTCTATTGATAACAACATGCTGTGTTCTGTTTGCTAAAAACTCTTCAATCCAGCCACACAGCTGGTCTGATATTCCGTAGACTCTTACTTTGTTTATCAGGCGATAGTGCGGAACTGTATCTAACGCCTTCCGGAAGTCAAGGAAATTAGCATATCCCTGGGAGCATGTATCTAATATTTTCTGGGTCTCATGAACAAATAAAGCGAGTTGGGTCTCACACGATCGCTGTTTCCGGAATTCATGTTGGTTCCTAGAGAGTAGATTCTGGATTTCCAAAAACGACATGATACGCGACCAAAAGACATGTTCTAAAATTCTACAACAGATCGACGTCAGAGATATAGGTCTATAGTTTTGCGCATCTGCTCGACGACCCTTCTTGAAGACTGGGACTACCTGTGCTCTTTTTTAATCATTTGGAACCTTCCGTTCCTCTAGAGACTAGCAGTACACGGCTGTTAGAAGGGGGGCAAGTTCTTTCGCGTACTCTGTGTAGAATCGAATAGGTATCCCGTCAGGTCCAGTGGACTTTCCTCTGTTGAGTGATTCCAGTTGCTTTTCTATTCCTTGGACACTTATTTCGATGTCAGTCATTTTTTCGTTTGTGCGAAGATTTAGAGAAGGAACTGCAATGCGGTCTTCTTCTGTGAAACAGGTTTGGAAAAAGGTGTTTAGTATTTCAGCTTTACGCGTGTCATCCTCTGTTTCAATGCCATCATCATTCCGGAGTGTTTGGATATGCTGTTTCGAGCCACTTACTGATTTAACGTTAAGACCAGAACTTCCTAGGATTTTCTGTCAAGTCGGTACATAGAATTTTACTTTCGAATCCACTGAACGCTTCACGCATAGCCCTCCTTACGCTAACTTTGACATCGTTTAGCTTCTGTTTGTCTGAGAGGTTTTGGCTGCGTTTAAACTTGGAGTGAAACTGTCTTTGCTTTCGGAGTAGTTTCCTAAGTAAGGTAAGGTAAGGTAAGGTAAGTTTCCTAAGTAAGTAAGGTGCATCAAAATAGAAATCCGAGTCCCTCACAGACTGATACTTGTTTTCATGAGAACAATGTTCGTACTGTGTTCATTGAACCACGATGACATAATTATAACAGGGTTAAAAACACATATAAATTGAAATCATAAGAAAAATTCAAAAATAAAAATTGAACAAAATGTTGATGTTTGCACTTGTGTAAAGTGACTGTGTTTGATTGGAAGAGTAAAGATGTGAAATCTGATGATGTGAAGACAAAGTATTTTGTAATGTATTGATCTTTAAATTAATCTACAAATAATACTAAATTAAAGACCCCCCTCGTTTTTCTGTCTGCACGCGAAGGCTGTTCTCGGGAACTACTGAATGAATTTTAACACGGTTTTCATGAATACACTGATTCACGATGGACGCTTGCTTGTGTGTACAGTTTATTATCGCTACGGCGAAAAAGTCGTCCAGCCGTACATATGAGGCTCACTAGTTAATATTAATTAAAACACCATCTTTTAGATGCAAGTGTTTCTGAATAAATATTATGAACTCGTACGTCGTCTAAGGTACCTTATTTGCTTCAAAATATTTTTTGAAGAAAGCGTCAGAAACTAAGTTGTGGCATTGCTCTTAAATCAGGCTTGGTGGATTTAGTTCATGACCGAGCGAGGTGGTGCAGCGATTAGACACTGGACTCGCATTCGGGAGGACGACGGTTCAATCCCGCGTCCGGCCATCCTGATTTAGGTTTTCTGTGATTTCCCTAAATCGCTCCAGGCAAATACCGGGATGGTTCCTTTCAAAGGGCACGGCCAACTTCCTTCCCTCATCCGATGAGACCGATGACCTCGCTGTCTGGTCTCCTTCCCCAAACAACCCAACCCAATTATTTCATGGAATCTGTCCCCCACGTACCTGTTGTATCCCTATGAACAGGTGGTTCTGACTTTCAGTAAATGTTAGCAGTGTTGAAAACCAAACGCGAAAACTCGAAACACACGACGAGAGCTGATGGAGCTTATTTAACTAAAATAAATGGTGTGAACACTCAGGAATTGTTCCAAGCAGTTTCACCGTTCTCGATTAAAAGTAATCGATCGTCATTCTGTTGGCGTTATGTCTACATCAACATTGTATCTAACTGAACTCTCTCTTCCTGGCTGTTAAAATCTCTGTGGTGTGTGTAAACCTCTGTGACGTCTTTACACATGTGTGCAAGATAATGCATTGTCTTTGCTGAAACGATACTCTCAGTGAACTTCATTTCGTGGTTTCCATCTCGAAAAGCATGTCCCGTAACCGCCGATTTGTCAGTTTGTCCTAGGCGACAGTTCCCTTCTGTTCACCTAAGCAGGTGTTAACATTTGTCTTTGTGGTTACAATGTACAGACGTCAACAAGTACATGGCCCTTTGTATACGGTAGGTGTCGCTATTTTGGGTAATAATAATGAAATTTGAGACTATTTAACATAACCCCTATATCTGAGTATTTGAGCATCACCCGTGTATAGTTGTCTCCTGTTATGTTTCTTTGTACACTTTATCAAGTATCTTGGAGTGGCGAATAGCGACAGTCAGTTGCATGTATCTGCTGAAATTACTGAACAAAAAGGCTGTGTGCGGGAAGCACCAGAGGACTATAAAGGGAATTGAAGAAGATGTTGCCACAAATAGACTGGAATATTCTCAGTCAGTGACTCAAGCACATATCATTGAAGAATATATATATATATATATATATATATATATATATAGAGGAGGAGGAGGAGGAGATTACTGTTTAACGTCCCGTCGACAACGAGGTCATTAGAGACGGAGCGCAAGCTCGGGTGAGGGAAGGATGGGGAAGGAAATCGGCCGTGCCCTTTCAAAGGAACCATCCCGGCATTTGCCTGAAGCGATCTAGGGAAATCACGGAAAACCTAAATCAGGATGGCCGGAGACGGGATTGAACCGTCGTCCTCCCGAATGCGAGTCCAGTGTGCTAACCACTGCGCCACCTCGCTCGGTATATATATATATATATATATATATATATATATATATATATAGGGTGAGTCACCTAACGTTACCGCTGGATATATTTCGTGAACCACAACAAATACTGACGAACCGATTTCACAGACCGAACGTGAGGAGAGAGGCTAGTGTAATTGTTTAATACAAACCATACAAAAATGCACGGAAGTATGTTTTTTAACACAAACCTACATTTTTTTAAATGGAACCCCGTTAGTTTTGTTAGCACATCTGAACATATAAACAAATACGTAATCAGTGCCGGTTCTTGCATTGTAAAAAGTTAATTATATCCGGAGATATTGTAACCTAAAGTTGACGCTTGAGTACCACTCCTCCGCTGTTCGATCGTGTGTATCGGAGAGCACTGCAACATACATCGCGTTTCTACAGAATGATCTGCCAACGTTGCTCGAAAATGTCCCACTGGAAACGCGTCGACGTATGTGGTATCAGCATGATGGTGCACCTGCACATTCCGCA
Source organism: Schistocerca cancellata (assembly GCF_023864275.1). Lineage (NCBI taxonomy): Eukaryota > Metazoa > Arthropoda > Insecta > Orthoptera > Acrididae > Schistocerca > Schistocerca cancellata. The sequence continues at coordinate 182,445,506 of NC_064626.1, forward strand.
ATTAACACTAGGCTGACCCTTGACAGGATGTTCGATGGGCGTTTCATTGGACGTGGACGACGCATAAATTGGCCAGCCCGTTCTCCTGATCTTACACCTCTGGACGTCTTTCTGTGGGGTACGTTAAAGGAGAATGTGTACCGTGATGTGCCTGCAACCCCAGAGGATATGAAACAACGTATTGTGGCAGCCTGCGGCGACATTACACCAGATGTACTGCGGCGTGTACGACATTCATTACGCCAGAGATTGCAATTGTGTGCAGCAAATGATGGCCACTACATTGAACATCTATTGGCCTGACATGTCGGGACACACTCTATTCCACTCCGTAATTGAAAACGGAAACAACGTGTGTACGTGCACCTCACCCCTCATGGTAATGTACATGTGCGTCAGTGAAAAAGACCAATAAAAAGGTGTTAGCATGTGGACGTAATGTGCTGTTCCAGTCTCTTCTGTCCCTAAGGTCCATCACCGTTCCCTTTGGATCCCTACGTAATTCGGTGCTCTCCGATACACACGATCGAACAGCGGAGGAGTGGTACTCAAGCGTCAACTTTAGGTTACAATATCTCCGGATGTAATTAACATTTTACAATGCAACAAACGGCACTGATTACGTATTTGTTTATATGTTCAGATGTGCTAACAAAACTAACGGGGTTCCATTTAAAAAAACGTAGGTTTGTGTTAAAAAACATACTTCCGTGCATTTTTGGATGGTTTGTATAAACAATTACACTAGCCTCTCTGCTCACGTTCGGTCTGTGGAATCGGTTCGTCAGTATTTGACGTGGTTTACGAAATATATCCAGCGGTAACTTTAGGTGACTCACCCTGTATATATCTCACATAAAACATAAAAGCCGTGTGAAACATGACGTTTCAATGTGAGAGGAGCGAACTAATGCATAATTCCGTGATGTCAGCCTATATGCCCCAGCATGTTTTGATTGTAATCCATTTTTCTGTTTCTAATAATGAATGACGTAACCAATAATCGTTAAAATAATATTTAAGTAATAGCGAACCAGCCATCAAAGTCATAGTTTTCCTACAGTTTCTGTGAGCCAGTTTCATTACCAAATCATTACCAACACTGTCAAGAACACAGCAACTTGCTGCAAATTTTGATCGAGCAAATTATTTTACAGCCACTGCAGCATAGGAGATCGTCGAGAAACGAATATTCGTATTTGCTTACTAACTATTGCAACATTTTGCATTTCAGTTTTAGTGTATACTTGCCAACAAGTACACGAATATTTATATACTATAGTTGTCGCTAGTTGATTCCATACTTCTTTTATTGTTCTTAAGCAATATTTTGTTTTCTAGGGTGGTCTAAAGAACTTTTCAATCCATACTTGGCCAACGTTTTCGCGATACAGTCTGCAATCAGTATACATAATAATGAAAGTGCGGTTTGTCCGTGCATGCCGATGCAATCCGTAATCCATCCCTGCCGCTCCCTGAGGGTTATTCCCCATTCATCTTCCATCTATGAAGAAGGTTCTGGTCTGGAGCTGCAGGGTTTGTGTTCGAAGATATGGGTGTCAGAAGAGGGTGTTCGGTGCAATTGCACACGTATTGAGTTTGGACGAAGAAGGACTGGCCAAGTGGAGATTGAACATTATTCGTTACAACAACGACGCTAAATGTCATTTATTCAAAAATGCAGATTCACTTCAAACAAAGAAACACATAAGATTCAAGATATCAATTGAGACACAGCAAGATTATAGAAGTAGCCAGTTCAATTTAAATTGAACAGTAAATCTCAAGAGCAGCAAGGCCTCACTAATAAACTAGCTAATCTCGGAAAGATGCAGAAAAAACAGAAATTAATTATAAATACTTTGAACAAGGCATCAAATCCTGAGAACAGTAAATATTTTGAATCAGGCATCAAATCTCAAGAACAGTAAATGCTTTAAATAAATTTTCATATCTCGAGAACAGTAAATACTTTAAATAAGGCATCAGATCTCGAGTACAATGGATGTCGTAAAATCGCGCATTAAAATCCCAGAGCAACTCCACAAGCGGAAGAACCTATACAAAATAGGCTCTGCTGTCATCGTGAACTAGGCCACTTCACAATAGACCACCCGAACAACTCAGATTACTTGCCACTAAAACACTTATAAAATATAATTTCAAAACAAGAGGAAAGATACACATACTCATGCAACTGAAATATGCCAGATCCAGTTCCCGCCAGGTTAAATAAAGGACTCTATCCCTCCCAATGATAATTCAAGGAAAGGGAACCGGTACGTATACTAAATAGCAGTCACAAACAGAACACTTGCCGTACGCAATGCGAGTAACGGCTACCGTTAATTACTCAGTCAAGTTATGAAACTCAAATGTTGGGCTTTCCGGCATCAATACTGCGCTTTAAAGTTATAAATCAGCAGGTACATCAATATAGAGGATGTTAAAAAACTATCCAATATTTCAGTGGATGATAGTATGCATCAAAACAAGATAAAAATGTCTTATAACCGTTGGTCCTACAAAGCAAACGTTCTGAAATAGGGCGTATGAATACGTGTTCATAGAACGTGCTCTTGTCATCCATGGCAATGCATTACTTGCCCTACTATAGCCGACTACCAGTTAGTTAACGAGAATTACAACTCCTGCCATGGAACACTGCGAAGTAGAACGGCATCACAAACACTTGGTTGCGGATACGAGCACCGTTGTTACACTGGCGCTCCGTGACATACCAGGGACGACAGCGTGCTGGGATACTGCCGTGTAATATCGATGTAAACATTAATTGGCACAGTGGTCTGCACTAAATTGTTCCGTTTACGTTTTGTGATTGTACATCTTTTTTACTTTCGCTCACATTTCTACTAAACCCCGGGTGCGTACCGTGATGTTTAACCTGCCTGCAGGTCGCACTTAAACTACATGTTATTGTGATGTTTGTGGAGCGGTACAACATGTTTTCTCTCTTGCACAGAGTCTGACACAACCCGGCAATGGAAGCCTTTCTGTTTCCACAAGGGAAATGGCAGACATGATTTACCGCTGTGGTTTATCAGATGGAGTTAATCTGAGACCCCGTAACCTGTACACTGAACGATTTCCAGCACGAAGGGTGCCACCTGTTAAGCTGTACAGCCGACTGTTGGAGCGTCTTGACGAAACAGGTTCTGTAGCACCCAACAAAGTAGACAGTGGAAGGCCTCCTCAAGTTCGCACTCCTGAAATGGAGGAGCGTGTCCTAGGTGCAGTGGCCGACGATCCTGGAACCAGTGTGCGACGCATGGCAGCAGCTGAAGGTATTAGTCATTCTCTGGTCTGGGCAGTACTTCATGAGCAGTTGTTCTATCCGTACCATGTTCAGCAAGTCCAGGCCCTTAGGGCACAAGACCATCCTGCCACAGTGCAGTTCTGCCAATGGCTCTTGCGGCAGTGTGGTGCAGATCCACAATTTGCCTCCTAGATTTTGCTAATGATGAGGCATGGTTTACACGCGATAGCGATGCAAATTTCTATCATCAGTATGTGCGGGCCGATGAAAATCCCCACGCAGTTCAAGAAACAAGGCATCAGGATTGATTCTCTATCAGTGTATGGGCAGACGTTCTTGGCGATAGATTGCTGGGTCCATACATGATACTAGAGAGGTTAACCGAGGGTCGTTATCTCTATCAGTGTATGGGCAGATGTTCTTGGCGATGGATTGCTAGGGCCATACATGATAGTAAAGAGGTTAACCGAGGCTCGCTATCACCACTTTCTGAATAACATTCTGCCTGTCTTGCTGAAGGATGTGCCATGTCACGACAGACTATAGATGTAGTTCATTCATGATGGTGCACCAGCACATTTTCTCTGCACTGTTCGTCGGTACTTGACGAGGACATTTGAAAACCGGTGGTCTGGCTTGGGAGGTCCATACCTTGGCCTGCTCGTTCTCCACGCATAAATCCACTAGACTTCTTATTATGGGGACACTTGAAGGAATTAGTCTGTGCCACCCCAATAAAGGATGTACAGACACTACAGAACTGTGGCTTCTGTGCATCTCAGCGCATTCAGAACCAACCAGAGCGAAGTGCTTGAGTACATACACCGAAGGGCAGAGACATGCATTGAGGTGAATGGACATCATTTTGAGCATCTCCTCTAAACAAGTGGTCATACCTCAGAATGTATGCTTTGTAGGACATGATTACAAGACTTTTTTTTTTCATGCATACAATCATCCCCTGAAATACTGGACAGCTTTTTTAATAGCATTTATATATCAAGATGGAGCCATTAAATAACAACAAATAAACACATCATAAGGACTTTTCTCATGGGAAGCCGGGCATTTAAGTAGTTCTAAGTCTAGGGGACTAATGACCTCAGATGTTAAGTCCCATAGTGCTTAGGACCATTTGAACCGTCCTCATGGGAGACTGAGAATAACTGACAGCTTGACACCTGAAAAAGTGCGATAAGCCAGCAAGCACGCTCTAGGGGAACACACAGCCGGAACGCACAGGCAGAATTGCACGACGTGAAAACAGCCCGGGGAAAGACACAACATGACAGCTGAAATCTAGTGAACCGTCCCAGAACTCCCTCCTGTGGCATCTTTAGTGAAGACTCACCAGAAGACTGCTTCTTACTCTAAGATGTCAACCCCTGCAGCCCCTGGAACTGGAGCCCCACTCCTGAATGCGCCCATCAGTCCGCACCAGCCGGCCAGCTGCCAACGCCCGTCTCTCGGCTCTGCGAGGTCGCGCCGAATTGTCACTTGCAACTCGCTCTCCTCCAGGTTCCGCCAAAATACACCCTGCGTGCCTGAGGAACCAGCATAGCGACGAGCCCAGGACTCCGAGAACAGCCAACACGACCTCGAGGCATGTATCAACCGAGTGGCACATGGAGCCACTTGCTTCCTGCTATCACCACCCTACTCCTTGCCAGTTCCACTCCAAGAGACTCCGCCAAGAGCCCCAGTTCACCGTACGCACGCACGCTCTGGCCAAAAATATGCCCACTCGCAAGACTGAGGCGACCTATCGACCTGCGGCGTGGCTCAGATGAAATCGCACCAATGGACTTCTTATGGGAAGTCAGTGAAGCAGCACGAAATCGAATGCTGAAGTGACTCATACTGACCAGAATGTTCCTGAACATTCTAGAATGTTGCTGATACAATGTTAGAGAATACTGGGGAATGTAGAAGAAAGTTTCAGAATATAACGGTATCTTATAGAAGATTCGAGAATGTTCTAGAATGTTTTAGAATGTTGCAGTGTGTTTTAGATCGTTGTGGAATGTTCTAGAATTTTACAGTGTGTCCATGAACGTTGTTGTTGTTGTGGTCTTCAGCCCTGAAACTGGTTTGATGCAGCTCTCCATGCTACTCCATCCTGTGCAAGTTTCTTCATCTCTGAGCACCTACTGCAACCTACATCCTCCTGAATCTGTTTAGTGTATTCATCTCTTGGTCTCCCTCTACGATTTTTACCCTCTACGCTGCCCTCCAGTACTAAATTGGTGATCCCTTGATGCCTCAGAACATGTCCTACCAACCGATCCTCCATGAACATATTAGAGTGTTTTAGAATGCTGCAAGATGTATGAGAATGTTATCGAATGTACTTTTCCAGTGTGTCCAAGAACGTATTAGAGTATTTTAGAATGTTGCAAGATGTTTGAGAATGTTGTCGAATGTTCTAGAATTTTTAAGATGTTTGATAACGTTCTAGACCTAGAATGTTCCAGAATGTTTGAGAAAGTTCCTGATGTTCCATTATCCAGCTTAGTGGAGATACATTCCAGCTTACAATGGTATACAGGATTTGTCCCAAAAGTTTCGAAAGTAAAATTCCTCAGAGAACCGGAAGGGCTAGAACGATGTGGTCTTTGGCGGGAATGATGCTGAGAAGTCCTGTCTAATGCATTCTACTATACTCAGTCGCCTCTGGCAATAAGGAGAAAGAATCGCATTTCACACAAAGAGTGTTTTGGTGATGTGTGGAGATTCAAAATGCTGTAGTTAATTGAGCAGCAACATATAATCTTTGTGTTAAACACAAAAAAATCTGGCTCTGAGATGTAGGGTCTGATTCGGGAAGTTTTCGGGACAAAGCTAGCCAAGAATTTACGAGTGGTACATAATGTTCCGTGAGGGTCGCTTCTGATATGCATCAACAACGCAAACGTACGACAGTGTGAAGAAAGTACGAAAAGTCTTGAACAGGGATCGACACCTAAGTGCAATACTGATAGCAGAGGACTGCAATATACCGAAATCGAATGTTTATGATGTTTAGAGAGCCGAATTTAGGGATGAGAAAGATGACGCAAAGATGGTTCCAAAACTGCTGACCTACGAATAAGAGGGAATCTGTGTGCTAAAGTCTCACGAGTTGCTGGAACACCGCGGAAGTTTCCCCAACATTTTTTGGGCAGAGTAGTGACAAGTGACGAACCATGGATTTTCCAGTATGATCCAGAATAAAAAAGACGAAGCAACGAGAGACTTTTGTTTTGATGAAACACTTTTACGAGTAAAGCCCTGCTTACTTTGTGCAGGTCGAGGATCACTGTCTGCAATATAAAATGTACGTCGCTCGAAGAAGGCCCTCATGAGAAAATCCGAGCTTAAGACAATGGCTATTGTCTTTTTTACTACAATAGTGTATTCAGAGTGAATTTTTGCTTCAGGGACAAACAGTTAACGACAAGTTTTAGCTCAAATCCTCGTCTGTGTGAAGGATAGGGCGAAACGCTTCAGGAAAGATACCGTGGACAAATGAATTTTGCATCGCGACAATACGCCGAGCCATACCGCCCTCATCGTGCAAGAGTTTCTCGCCGTGAACGGCGTGGCGTCACTGCTTTAGCCAGTATACAGCCCTGATTTGACAACGCCGGCCTTCATTTTGTTTCCAAGAATATAGAGAAGCTTCAAGGGCCACGATCACGGGTCGTTAAAGGGGTAAACGAAACTTCTACTCGGTGTCTTCAAGAGTTTACCGATGACGAGATGCCTACGCTGACTGGGTGAATCAATCGAAAAATGCTTCGAACAACTGTGAAATCGTTTCTCTAGTGCAGTTCCAGGCTGTCAAGGATCAGATGGTCGTCACTTCGGGCAACGTTTGTAACATGGAAAGCACAAACGATACGCAACTAACGAATGCTACCCTTATATGTGGAAATTAAAATGTGTTACTTTTAACGGTTTATTTTTTATTTCTCTACCGCATGTCCTTACAAATTTTTCCACAAAGTTCCATTGCCCTACCATCACTGGTATTTCGTTGGGGCCCTCTCAAGCAGCGGAAGTTTAATCATAACCACGCGGTACTTTGAGGATTTTTAAGGTTAGGTACGTTTAAAAACAAAGAATATATTTAACACAGTGATTATTGAAAGTTTTGAGACAGATACTGTATATGGGCGATGGCAAGAAGGATGCGTCGGTATACTTCAGGAATTCTAAACTTAAAAGATGAATGAAGACATGAAATTACAGAAGAAGACTGAGTGAGACACCTAGCAAGTAGACACGAAGAAATTAATGAACAAATAAGTTTACGAAATAAACTAAGTAAAGTGGCAATGGGTAAAGTTCGTGGAAGACAATGATCATAAGCAAATGAACGAAAAGTCAGTGAACGAGCAATGCAAGTTGATGACAGTCTGGCAGGTGAAGCCTTCCGCTCTACAAAGAAATGCTCATGTCAGTAACAGAGTACTTTCATTCAAATTGGGGTACTGCTGTACTGTTTATACTGAAGTGGATTTAAGAGAACTTAAGAATATTTTTGAGCAGTGCGGTCTATTACTTAACATTTGAGAGAAATTTCGAGGGTGTACTAATATTTTTTTGATTTTCTAGAATATTTATTTGTAAGATGTTCTCGAATTTTCTCGAGTGATCTGGAATGTTCTCAAAAAAACAATGAAAATAAAAACCAAGCGAAGTGATGTTTTAAGTAGTTTTGTTAACGAAAGGGTGGAAAACTTTTCCAGTTGGCGGCCATTGTCACACATTGGTTCTGGTTTTCTCTCTTCTCTTCTTGGATGGAGTGATCGATCACACCTTACTGGAGCAACCGTTTTCCTTGAAAGCCAACCACAAGCGATTCAGCTCGTTTTGTAAATAAACGACTCTAATTAGCTCTGTTCACCAAGGTTTTAATGACATCTCTTTTTGTCTTGGATGCTGGATGGATTCTTTGTGAAGGTATCACTCAGTGTGTTTAGAGCTCGTTGCCCAAACTCCCGTTCACCTTTTTGATTATTGATAGATCGGGAATTTAAGTTTTCCTTCTTTTCTTTCTCCGTAGTATATTAAATTATTTGGGTTGATACCGTTGAGATATAATCAAAACGTCCTTGTTCCCGTGTTCGTACCTCATCACTGCTTAGATTTTGAACAAAAATCATCAGTAATGGCAGCCGAAGACATCTGGCATAGGAAGTGACCCTCCTTTTGCCAATGGTCTTGTCAAAAAGGGCGGAGGAGCGGACTGATGTTCAGGGCACTCTCTCGTTCTTGGTGTGGGAAACTGTCCCTAAAAGGCGGAACAATCAACAATGAGGATGCAGAAAGCAATGGAAACCACTGCTTTAAAGACAGATAACGTGTATCCAAAGGACATGTGGCCTGTAACTGAAAATGTGTCATAACGATCTCTTCATTGGCAAAATATTACGGATTAGTCTCCCATTCGAATCTTCGGGAGGGGACTGCCAAGGTGGAATTCACCATGAGAAAAAAACTAAATAACCAAGGAAGGGGTAACGTTCTACGTGTCAGTGCATGGAATGCCAGAATTTCTAACGCTGTAGGGAAGCGAGAAAATCTGAAAAGGCTCAGTGTAGATGTAATGGGGTTCAGTGAAACGAAATGGAAAGAAGACAAGATTTCTGGTCAGACGAGTATAATGTAATATCAACAGCAGCAGAAAATGGTATAACGGGAGTAGGATTCATTATGTATAGGAAGTGACAGAGAGTGTGTTAATGTGAACAATTCAGTGGTTGGGTTGTTCTCATCAGAATCGACAGCAAACCAACAACGACAACAATAGTTCATTTTTTATTTCGGCTTTTATGCCCTTATCAAGTACAATGCTAACAGTTCTTAGACCATTAACATGTCATACCTGTTAAGGCAGTGTCCGCAGCTCGTGGTCGTGCGGTAGCGTTCTCGCTTCTCGCGCCCGGGTTCCCGGGTTCGATTCCCGGCGGGGTCAGGGATTTTCTCTGCCTCGTGATGACTGGGTGTTGTGTGATGTCCTTAGGTTAGTTAGGTTTAAGTAGTTCTAAGTTCTAGGGGACTGATGACCATAGATGTCCCATAGTGCTCAGAGCCATTTGTTAAGGCAGCCCAAAGTAGGTAAACAAGACTAGTCTAACACATATGACTTGTTAATGGTCTAAGAACTTTTAGCATTGTATATGATAATGGTACAAAAGCCGAAATCTAGATAGTTCAGAACGTAGGTATAGCAACACACAGTCAAATGGCGGTTTACTCTTCCAAAAATACTGCATGGCTGTTGCTCAACACCATCGAAAACTTCTAACAATAATTCAGGGATACATGCCAACGTCGCAAGCAGGGATGAAGAGATAGAAAACTTATACGAGGATTTTCAACAGGTAATTCAGAACTTTAAGGGAGAGGAAATTCTAATGGTCATGGGAGACTGGAATGTTGTTGTAGGGGAGGAAGTAAAAGAAGAAAGGATTACCGAAGAATACGGGCTTGGTCGTAGGAATGAGAGAGGAGAAAGACTAATTGAGTTCTACATTAAATCTCATATAATAATAGCAAATATCCTGCTCAAGAATCAAAAGAGGAGGAGGTATACTTGGAAAAGGCCGGGAGATAGATTATATCATGATCAGGCAGAGACTACCAAATCATATATTGGATTGTAACCCGTAATCAAGAGGCAGATATATACTCAGATCACAATACTGTACAGCAGATTGAAGTTTAATTGACTAATCAGGAAGAGCCAATGTGCAAAGTAAAGGGATACGGAAATACTAAGGAATGAAGAAATACGCTTGAAGTTCTATGAGGCTGTACATACTGCGATAGTGAACAGCATAGTAGGGATTTCAGTTGAAGAGGAACTGGCATCTCTAAAAAGGGCAATCACAGAAGCTGCAAAGGAAAACGTAGGTACTAGGAAGGTAAACCATGGACAACGGAAGAAATACTTCAGTTGATCGACGAAAGAAAGAAGCACAAAAATATCCAGGGAAATTCAGGAATACAGAAATACAAGTCACGTAGGAACGAAATAAACTGGAAGTGAAGCTAAGGCAAAATGTCTGCATGGAAAATGTGAAAATTTTGAAAAAGACTAGTTGGTCGGAAAGACTGACTCGGCGCGTAGAAAAGACAAAACAACCTTTGGTGAAATTAAAAGCAAGGATGGTTAAGAATGCAACGCGAATTCCACCGATAAATGCAGAGGGGCGAGCAGATAGGTGGAAAGAATACACTAAAGGCCTCTGTGAGGGAGAAGATTTGTCGATATGATAGAAGAAGAAATAGGAGGCGAGAGGGACGAGGAAGGGAACCCGTTATTAGAATCAAAATTTAAAAGAGCATTGTAAGACTTAAGATCAAATAAGGCAACAGGGATGGATAACATTCTGTCAGAATTTCTAAAACCATTGGGGGAAGTGGCAACAAAACGACTATTCAAGCTAGTGTGCAGAATGTATATGATTGCTGACATACCATCAGACTTTCGGAAAAACATCATCCACACACTTCCGAAGATAGCAAGAGCCGACAAGTCCAAAAATTGTCGCACAAGCAGCTTAAGAGGTTGCTTACAAGAATAATGTACAGAAGAATGGAAAAGAAAATTGGGAGCAGATAAACCATTAGGAAAGGTAACGGCACCAGAGAGGTAATTCTGACGTTTCGGTTGATAACGGAAGCAAGACTGAAGATAAATCGATACACGTTCATGGGATTTGTCGACATGGAAAAAGCGTTCGACAGTGTAAAATGGTGCAAGATTTTAGAAATTATCATAAAAATGTTGGTAAGTTATAGGGAGATAAGGGTGATATTCAGATATGTACAAGAACCAAGAGGGATTAATACGAGTGGAAGGCCAAGGACGAAATGCACGCATTAAAAAAAGTGTAAGGAAAGGTTGTAGGCCTAATCATTCGCCGCTACTGTTGAATCTAAATATGGAAAAAGCAGTGACGGAAATAAAAGAAAGATTTAAGGCTGGGATTAAAATTTAGGATGAAACGATATCAAAGATAAGATTCGCCCATGACATTGCTACCCCCAGTGAAAGTGAAAAATAATTACAGGGTCTGCTGAATGGAATGAAAAGTGTAAAGAGAATATGGGGTGAGAATAAATCGAAGAGAGGCGAAAGTAATAAGAAGCATCAGAAATGAGAACAGTGAGAAACTTAACATCAGAATTGGGGATCACGGAATTCTGCTACCTAAGCGTTTGTCTGGAATATAGACTTATTGCAAAGTGAAACATGGACGACTAACAGTTGAGACAACAAGAGAAGATAAGTTTTTCAAATTTGGTTCTACAGAAAAATTCTGAAGATTAGATGCATAGGTCGGATAAGCAATGAGATACTGAATAGAACCGCGGCGGAACAAAATTCATGTCACAACTGGCCTATAAGAGGGGATTTATTGATAGGACACATACTGGTGCGTCACACAATTGTGAACTTAGTAATGAAGGTAACTGTGTGGAAAAAAGTTGTAGGGGGAGAGGTTCGCTTGAAAACAAAACTGCAGATTAAAATGGATATAGCTTGCAGCATCATGCAGAGATGAAGATTCCACAGGAAAGGCGACCATGGGGAGCTCCACCAAATCAGTCTTCTGCCGGAAGATCACAAAAACAAAACCATGTCATTAGCTTCGAGGCAGCTATGAAATTTTATTCGTTGCAAATTACAAACTTCGAAGGCATTTTTCCGCACATCAGATACAAAGGTTTTTCATGATAGTATTTTTTTTCTAAAAAAGACATTTAAGTATAATTTTGTTGAACGGAATAGCTTTCTTGAAAACGCCTTGCTTTTTCGTGTAGAAACCTTACAAATCTCGAAGAAGGAATTGGTTTATTACAACGCAGCAATCGAAAAATCTGCTTTAGGCCGTGAGGGAATTGCAGATTTAGCGCGCTATGCGCGACATATTACTGGCTGTTTGAGCTGTAATTGGACGACCATTTGGGATACGCTATTAGCGATGATCAACGACATGAGGATGTAGAAGGCAATGGACACAACCGCATTAAAGACACATAACATGTATCTCCAAGACATATGGCCTGCAACTGAAAAGTGTCGTGCTGATCTCTCTATTGGGAAAAGATTCCGGAACAGTCCCCCATTCGGATCTCCGGGAGGGGACTGGCAAGTGAATGGTGACCATGAGAAAAAGACTGAATAACCAACCAAGGAGTAGTGTTCTACGAGTGCAGGAATGGAATGTCATAAGTTTGAACGTAGCAGGGAAATTAGAAAATCTGAAAAAGCTCAATCTAGATATAGTGAGGGTTGTGAAATGAAATGGGAAGAAGACAAGGATTTCTGGTTAGAAGAGTATAGATAATATCAACAGCAGCAGAAAATGCTCGTTATGGATAGGAAGGTAGGACAGATAGTGAGTTACTCTGAACAGTTCAGTGAAAGGGTTGCTATCATCTGAATCGACAGCAAACCAACACCGACAACAATAGTTCAGCTATACATGTCGACGTCGCAAGTACAAGACGAAAACGCAGCGAAAGTATATGAGGATACTGAATGGGGTATTCAGTACATAAATGGAGATGAAAATCTTATTGTCATGGGAGACTGGAATGCGATTTCTAGAGGAACGTAGTAGAAGAAAGGGTTACTGGAGAATATAGGCTTGATAGTAGGAATAAGTGAGGAGAAAGATTAATTGAGTTCTGTAATAAATTTCAGCCAGTAATAGCGACTATTCTGTTCAAAAATCAGAAGCGGAAGAGCTGTACTTAGAAACGGCCTGGAGATACGGGAAGATTTCAGTTAGATTACGTCTTGGTCAGACAGAGATTCAGAGGAGGAGGAGGAAGTATTGTTTAACGTGCTGTCGACAACGAGGTCGTTGGAGATGGAGCACAAGCTCGGATTAGCAAAGGATAGAGAAGGAAATCTGCCGTGTCCTTTCAAAGGAACCGTCCAAGCTTTGCCTCTATCGATATAGAGAAATCACAGAAAGATGGCGGGACGTGTGTTTGAACCGTCCTCCTCCCGAATGCGAGTCCATTATGCTAACCTCTGCGTCACCTCGCTTGGTAGAGATTCAGAAATCGGATACTACATTGAGTTTCAGATCACAATTTAGTAGTGATGAAGAGTGATCTGAAGTTTATGAGACTAGTCAGGAAGAATCAATACGCAAAGAAGTGGAATCCGGAAGTACTGAAGAATGAAGAGATACGTTTGAACTTTACTAAGGCTACAGATACTGATAGGTCAGTAGGAAGTTCATTTGAAGAGGAATACATCTCTAAAAAGGGCAGTCGCAGAAGTTGGAAAGAAAAACGTAGCTGCGGCGAAACCAAGGGTAACAAAGAAATACTTCAGTCGATCGATGAAAGAAGGAAGTACAAAAATGTTCAGAAAACAGGAATGAAATAAATAGAAAGCGCAAGGAAGCTAAGGAGAAATGGCTGCATGAAAAACGTGAAGAAATCGAAAAAGATACGATTGTTGGAGCGTCTGACTCAGCATATAGCACAGTCATAACAACTTTAGATGAAATTGGAAGCAAGGGTGATAACATCAAAGACTGCAATGGAAATTCCACTGTTAAATGTAGGGCAGAAAGCGCATGTATGGGAAGAGTGTACTGAAGAGGGGAAAGATTTGTCTGATGAAACAGAAAGAGGAACAGGTGTCGATACAGAAGAAATAAGGGATCTACAACTAGAATCAGCATTTAAAAGAGCTTTGGAAGATATAAGATCATATAAGGCAGAAGGGACAGATAATATTCCATCAGAATTTCTAAAATCATTGGGGGAAGTGGCAAAAAACAACTATTCACGTTGATGTGCAAAATGTGTGCGTCTGGTGATACACCATCCCGGAGGCTGCAAGAGCTGAAAAGTACGAATCAGCGTAACAGTTCATGCACTCAAGTTGCTGATAACAGTAATGTACAGAAGAATGGAAAAGATAACTGAGGATGTGTTAGAGGACGATCAGTTTGGCTTCAGGAAAAGTAGAGACAGAGGCAGTTCTGAGTTAGCGGCTGGTAATGGAACGACGGCTAAAGAAAAATCAAGACACGTTCATAGGAGCTGTCGACATGGAAAAAGCGATCTAAAATGTCAGTTGGTGCCAGATGTCCGAAATTATGGGCAAAATAGGGGTAAGCTATAGACAGATAATATACAGTACTATATGTACGAGAGCCAAAAGGGAATAATAAGAGTGAAAGATCAAGAACGAAGTGCTCGGATTCAAAAAGGTATACGACAGGAATGTAGTCTTTCGCCCTATGTGCACTGTCTATATCGAAGAAGCAGTGAAGGAAATAAATGAAAGGTTTAAGAGTGGAATCAAAATTCAGTGTGAAAGAATATCAATAAGATACGCTGATGAGATTGCTATCATCATCGGTGAAACTGAGGAAAAATTACTGGATCTTCTGAATGGAATGAACACTCTAACGGGTACAGAATGAGGATTGAGAGTAAACCGAAGAAAGACGAAAGCAATGAGAAGCAGCAGAAATGGGAAGAGCAAGAAACTTAACATCAGGACTGATCGTCACGAAGTAATAGAAGTTAAGGAACTAAAGTAACCCATGACGGACGGAGCAAGGAGGACTCAAAAGCAGAGTAGCACTGATAAGAAGGGCATTCCCGGCCAAGAGAAATCAGCTAGTATCAAACACAGGCCTTAATCTGAGGAAGAAGTTTCTGAAAATGTACGTTTGGAGCAGCGTATTGTCTGGTAGTGAGATATTAACTGTGGGAAAACGGGAACAGAAGAGAATCGAAGCATTTGAGATATGGTGCTACAGACGAATGTTGAAAATTAGATGTACTGGTAAGGTAGAGAATGAGGAGGTTCTATGCAGAATCGGAGAGGAACGGAATGTATGAAACCGCCTGATAAAAAGAAGGGACAGCATGATAGGAAATCTGTTAAGACACCAGGGAATAACTTCCATGGTAATAGAGGTAACTGTAGAAGATAAAAACTAGAGGAAAACAGAGTTGAAATACGTACGGCAAGTAATTGAGGATGTAGGTTGCAAGTGCTGCTACGAGATGAAGAAGCAGGAGAGAATTCGTGGCAGACCGCATCAAATCAGTAAGAAGACTGATGACTCAAAAAATTATCCCATTTCTGCACTGTGTTCATTGCGTTGTTTGATAACGACATAGCTACGTCGTTTACAGTAATCTGCTAATTTGATTCGGTTGTCGAATTAGGTAGTGCTACAGTTACTGTGCGAAAGTCTGCTAATTGTATTTTAATGATTTTGTGAAAATGGTACTATAATGAGTGCCACCAAGAGAAAAAGACTGAACAGCATAAATATGGTTAAATTTACTAAAAAAGAAAGAAATAAAGAAACAGAAAAGTGATGGTAGTGAGGAGGAAGCCCTTCGTCCCACACGAGCACTAACGCCGTCTGGTGTTGATGAGACGCCTTCATGTTTATCCTCGGTGACAACTTCAGTCGCGTCAACCAGTTACGAGGGCTATTCAGAAAGTAAGGAACGATCGGGCGCGAAATGAAAACCACAGTGAAAATCCGATGAAGCTTTGCACCGATGTGTTGGATACTGCTTCTAATACACACGTCGATCGCGTCACGTCGGTCCTTTCAGTTCTTAGTGCACAGTGAGCACGTAAAGATGCCTAGAAAATGGTGTCTGCCGCCAAGTATGAGGGCCAGATGAGAAATTTCGCCTGATACCATGCAGCCTATATAGTACAACTGTCATGCGTTTCCTTCTTCATGACAATTCTCGGCCACACTCTGCAGGGGCAATGAAGATGCTCCTACAGCGTTTTCGATGGGAAGTGTTTGATCAACCACAACACAGCCCGTAATTGGCTCCCTCTGGTTTTCATCTGTGTTCAGATGGACTGCCAGCTATGAAAACAACATTTTGGCACAGACAATGAGCTGTATACCAGCGTAGAGAATTGGCGGAAAGCACAGGCGGCTGCGTTCTCTGGTCAGGGTAATGGAAAGTTGGTACAACGCTACGACAAATGTCTAAGTCGGTGCGGCGACTATCTAGAGAAATAGCTGGAAGGTGTAGCTAATTGCTGCAAATAAAACATTGCTGATTTTCACAGTGGTTTCCATTTTGTGACCGATCGGACATTACTTTCCGAATAGCCCTCGGACGTGCTTCAAAATGGTTCAAATGGCTCTGAGCACTATGGGACTTAACCTCTGAGGTCATCAGTCCCCCAGAACTTCGAACTACTTAAACCTAACTAATCTAAGGACATCACACACATCCATGCCCAAGGCAGGATTCGAACCTGCGAGCGTAGCGGTCGGGCGGTCCCAGACTGTAGCGCCTAGAACCGCTCAGGCCACTCCGGCCGGCGGATATGCTTCAAGATCGTGATACACACTCCTGGAAATTGAAATAAGAACACCGTGAATTCATTGTCCCAGGAAGGGGAAACTTTATTGACACATTCCTGGGGTCAGATACATCACATGATCACACTGACAGAACCACAGGCACATAGACACAGGCAACAGAGCATGCACAACGTCAGCACTAGTACAGTGTATATCCACCTTTCGCAGCAATGCAGGCTGCTATTCTCCCATGGAGACGATCGTAGAGATGCTGGATGTAGTCCTGTGGAACGGCTTGCCATGCCATTTCCACCTGGCGCCTCAGTTGGACCAGCGCTCGTGCTGGACGTGCAGACCGCGTGAGACGACGCTTCATCCAGTCCCAAACATGCTCAATGGGGGACAAATCCGGAGATCTTGCTGGCCAGGGTAGTTGACTTACACCTTCTAGAGCACGTTGGGTGGCACGGGATACATGCGGACGTGCATTGTCCTGTTGGAACAGCAAGTTCCCTTGCCGGTCTAGGAATGGTAGAACGATGGGTTCGATGACGGTTTGGATGTACCGTGCGCTATTCAGTGTCCCCTCGACGATCACCAGTGGTGTACGGCCAGTGTAGGAGATCGCTCCCCACACCATGATGCCGGGTGTTGGCCCTGTGTGCCTCGGTCGTATGCAGTCCTGATTGTGGCGCTCACCTGCACGGCGCCAAACACGCATACGACCATCATTGGCACCAAGGCAGAAGCGACTCTCATCGCTGAAGACGACACGTCTCCATTCGTCCCTCCATTCACGCCTGTCGCGACACCACTGGAGGCGGGCTGCACGATGTTGGGGCGTGAGCGGAAGACGGCCTAACGGTGTGCGGGACCGTAGCCCAGCTTCATGGAGACGGTTGCGAATGGTCCTCGCCGATACCCCAGGAGCAACAGTGTCCCTAATTTGCTGGGAAGTGGCGGTGCGGTCCCCTAGGGCACTGCGTAGGATCCTACGGTCTTGGCGTGCATCCGTGCGTCGCTGCGGTCCGGTCCCAGGTCGACGGGCACGTGCACCTTCCGCCGACCACTGGCGACAACATCGATGTACTGTGGAGACCTCACGCCCCACGTGTTGAGCAATTCGGCGGTACGTCCACCCGGCCTCCCGCATGCCCACTATACGCCCTCGCTCAAAGTCCGTCAACTGCACATACGGTTCACGTCCACGCTGTCGCGGCATGCTACCAGTGTTAAAGACTGCGATGGAGCACCGTATGCCACGGCAAACTGGCTGACACTGACGGCGGCGGTGCACAAAAGCTGCGCAGCTAGCGCTATTCGACGGCCAACACCGCGGTTCCTGGTGTGTCCGCTGTGCCGTGCGTGTGATCATTGCTTGTACAGCCCTCTCGCAGTGTCCGGAGCAAGTATGGTGGGTCTGACACACTGGTGTCAATGTGTTCTTTTTTCCATTTCCAGGAGTGTAGGTAAGTGTCACTACAATATAAACACGCACGGCGGTTGGCTTGATGTCATACAGAAGTGTATCTACAATCCCTTAGCCATATTTCAGCCAACAGTTGAATTTAACTCTGCTTTGTTAGAATATGACATTCTGACAAACTACTGTGCTAAACAAATGTACAGTTATTGTTGTGAGATAATAAACGTCTGATAACACATTTCCATCATTTTATCGATATAATAAGTGTCGTGAATTTTGTAATGAGCTAAAGCGCTCTTTTTGCGCTAGGGAAATGTCAGTAGAAAACATTACACTGTACCTTCTGCCTCCTGTCATTACTGCCATATTTTACGTTCTACAGTGTTCGGTACGAAATGTTGTACATAAGTTGTGTATACCTTTGTCGCTGCCACATCGTACCACACTTGAACATGAACTTGTTTCAAATGCCCTTTGCGAAATCTCTTTTTAATTGTGTTCAAAGTGGTTCAAAAGGCTCTGAGCACTATGGTACTTAACATCTGAGGTCATCAGACCCCTAGAACTTAGAACTACGTAAACTTAACTAACCTAAGAACATCACACACAGCCATGCCCGAGGCAGGATTCGAACCTGCGACTGTAGCAGCCGCGCGGTTCCAGACTGAAGCGCCTAGAACCGCTCGGCCACCGCAGGCGGCTTGTAATTGTGACTGACGTTTTTATCAAAGCAGATGATCGGCGCAAAAAAAAGTGTTTTCAGCACTGTACGACATGCACCTATTCCCTCCGCCCCCGCGACAACGACAATGCCACTGATGAAGTTTAATGGCCGATTACTCCGGGTATTGCATGTGCAGCAAAGCGTATTTGGCACTTCGCAGCCGCTCCGAATGCGACAAACTATATCATACAGTCTGTAGCGTTCAACTGTGGGGCCGCATGCGCCCACTGTGTTGCATGTGAACGGGAAGTGAGCCTTACCCACTATTGTCCCAATTGTCCGTCAGACTGCCTACTTTATAGCCGCGCAGGGTAGCCACGCGGTCTCAGGCGCCTAGTAACGGTTCGCGTGGCCTCTTCCGTCGGAGGTTCGAGTCCTCCCTCGGGCATGGGTGTGTGTTGTCCATAACCTAAGTTAGTTTAAGTTAGATTAAGTAGTGTGTAAGTTTAGGGACCGATGACCTCAGCAGTTTGGTTCCTTACGATCTTTCCACAAATCCCCAAAAAGTCTTACTTCACAACACGCAGAGGGAAATACACATCCGTGCGGTCATCCCAGTTTGCCTGTGAGCGCCGAGTACGTCCAGTTACGGAGCAAAAATATGCTAACTGTATAAAACCGAAGGTACTGCTCGTATATATCTTGTTTCATGGTACGTAAATTTCCAATATTTTCATGTCTGCTCTCTAAAGCTTTGAAGTACCACTGAATCCATGATAAGAAGATTGCAGCACTGCATTTATACCAATAGTCACCGCTTCGAACACCTTCTATAAATGGACGTTTATGCCATCTTTTTGACCTTCGTTGACCTTCGAAGACCTTATTATTAGACAACACTGAATTAGTCTCGATAGCCGCTATCAGAAAATAAGTACCAAACTATAGCATACCATTAAAAAAAAAAACTAAGTTGACATTCATACCTCTGAACTCTGAAGCGACCCTACCTAGCAACAAAAAACCAACGTCATATTATGGTCCCCGTTGTCCCATGCAACTTTTGTCCCACAAACGTTTCAGCTGCTATCATACTTTCTGAGATATTCGAGGTGGAAATAGTGACTCTCCCCGTGTGTGTGTGTGTGTGTGTGTGTGTGTGTGTGTGTGTGTGTTTTCGTGATGTTAACGTCAGAATACACACGGGACGGTAATTCCGCTGTCTGGCTTCGGCTAGTCTCTGACCAATGGTGGCAGGATGACACACACAGTGATGCAGCGAGTCATTACTTTGTTCTCGGATGGCAGGCGCGGACGAGAAGGAGTTGTGGTGTACTTGGTGCACAATACGGCGATCATCCCTTGTGGTGATCAGGCGAGGTCGACTGAAATCTTGACGACAAGTACGCCTTCCCTCACGTTCTCATACAATCCAACAGCGAGCCATTGTCACATCTGAATGTCCCACAAATATGGATGTTGCACGATTAGACCAAATGGTCAAATGGAGACACACAATGAGACCCCTTTCAAGCCTGACAGGTGCTTATAACGCTATCTCATAGTTACACGGCATCTCTGTGTGCTTTGTAGTGATCAGTTAACGGGGCAGATGACACGGTATTCCCAACTAAGCATAGTAACAACACGAAACATGAACAATAGTAATGCACTCTGGTGGTCGTCCTACCTGTCACAGATGCGTAAACACCGCTGGTGTGTGCATGAACAGAGGTACGCTGATCAACGACCTTGTCTTCTAGGTGCTCCAGTTTTGTCAGGCAGTGTACAGGACAGGCCCTATGCTACACTCGCAACAAGAGGCCTCGAGGGTCACGTGCCCCGACTTCAACCAATCACGAATTGCAGATGGAGGCAAGTGAGGAGGAAAGGACGGTCATACTTTCTCTATATTAGTTTACCCTCTATTAGTTTAACTGACGGCTGCAGCCTCAGGACGGACATCCAACCACTAAGTTAAAATAAAATGAATTTGTCAAATCACGGAAACGACGAGACAAAAATTAGAAAAGAAAACTGAAGTAATTTCAAGTGTCTGCCAAAGGGTCTGAGGGCAGATGACACCCATTTTTCACCAAATAATGGAAGTACAAACGTTTACAAGCTAATATGAACAGCATTACGTGAGTATAGGAGCTACAGACCTAACTAATTATAATATTACGTTACTAGAAATAATTATTTTCTTTCTGTGTAAATCTGTGAAAACAGTGATTAGGGGGCATGTTTTTTCTGTTATTGGGTTTTCGTGTCAACAGAGACGCGAAGCAAGAGGACGAAACAAGCAAATGCCTAAAACTTGAAAAACAAGAAGAAGAATGCTGGCAATTTTCATTTTTGCTTTTGGACAACCTATGGAGGACTTCTGTCGACAAACATTAGGCGTATCAGAGAATCAGATATCTCCGGTATGTGTCAGGATGTCGATAATGAAGAAGACTATGCAGACAAAATAATGATTAAATCGTAATTCTAGTCTCCATATTACAAATAGTTTGTTAGCAGTAGTAACACAGGTATATGTGTAGTTTAAACAAGCAGATTTTTCTAATACTACAGGCAAAACACGCTTCAGATCGGTGACTGTAATTACCATTTCACTGCGATAAAGTCCATTTTCATAATCAGTCACTTCTTAATTTAGGAAATAAACTACAGCAAAGTGGATTAGTAGCACAGAGCCATCTACAACTGTCTCTACTAGTTTAAATCATAACACAGGTTATAACAATATTTTTTTTTGCTTTAAATAGGGTAGCTCCTTTATTTGTGATACTGGAGCTACACATCGTCGCTTTGTCGTCTTCGGTTGGAAGGAATACAGAATACACAAAAGCTTGTTTTAATCATATCTGATGACATCGCATATCGGCTGAAATTCAACGTGCACAATTTCAGCAGCAATGATTTGCAGATGATAAGACCTGCCCTTTTTTTAAAACCAAACTGTGCGGAATTAAAATAATGAAACTTTCTCATTCTAGTGATAATGCACAGCATATACTGTAATTGAAATTAACCCGGAACCTCGAACAACGAACGACGAGTTAGACTTATCGTTCGCCGATGACAGTTTTAAAAAGAGAAAAAGCTACCGCCTCTTTTTTGTGTGTGTGGCACGTTGATACTTTTGCCGCCTCTGTAGGGCACGGTATGATGTTCAGTTATTTTTCGTTGAGACGAAGCAGCTTGTATCACGCGGCATCTGCGGCCAACAGATGGCAGCACCTACAAACACGAGAGCGCTGAGTGCTTCTCATTTTGAAGATAATCATCGATATTTATGAAACTAATCAACGCTTCCAGCTGCCTAAACTATAATTACTCGGCGCTATTTACGTTACCTCACTACCGATATCTAAAATTAATGTACAGCTTTAACATGAATACTGTCTAATAACATAATGAAACGAAGTAAATCAAACACTGACGCTTAAGAATGCCGTACTTCATCGTAACGAGTATTTTTTAGTATGACGGATGT